>NC_134833.1:147507007-147589427 GCF_004210375.1 Tachypleus tridentatus
AATTCCTGGAACAGTCTTGAACTTCTTAAAACTGAATGTCTGGTCAGAAGTTTTCATGTCCACAGTTGTATGTCGACAAAGATGCTGCGAATAAAAGTTAATGTAGTAATTTTTTTCTTGATTATCTCTAAAAACATCTTATTAATACTATAAAGCGTTAGATTTGTCAAATCTTATTTTAATAAATCTTTCTAAAACTTAAAAATGACTACGTTACAGATTGATCCAAATTCCTATTCTATAAACAAGTGTAATATGATCTTCAGTGTGATAATACACGCATATCATGTATTACATTTCTATACATATATGTGTTTTAAACAATTTTTTATCAATAGTTTCTAACCAAGATAAAGGTAACTATAAAGACAGAACTAAAAACGTAACGTACAATTTAACAAATTTAATAATTATAACAGTCTTTTAAGATGAACGTAATGGCATAAGTTAAACACAAGATATTTTAAAATTCATAAAAGATAAAACGATTTATTCATCAACGATTTTGTTGGCAGTTATTACAAAACACGTTTACAGAGGTTTGTCTACTTTAGGATATTTATCTTAGTTCTAAACCCATATAACAAGTTAACAATGAAACATGATCTACATAATTATAAAGTGTGATAACATTAGTTTTAAGATCTACAGTAAGATTATTATGAATGGTATTGTAGCTAATGTTGTAAAAACAAACCAAATTTAAAGAAAAATGGAGTGTGTCATTACGTTAGTAGCTTGAACATTTTTCTTTGTTCCTATGTTTTTACAGGGTTTCTCCTTTAAATTAAATATTACTGGTTTAAGAGATGAGGTATAAATTTCTAATTGAATTAAATTATGAAGATAATATTTCAAATATTATAAGAGAAATTTATTTATTTTGGAAATTTTCATTCAATATAAAAACTAATTTTATGAAACATTTATAAAGGTTTTTAAAACCACAATAGTTCCTTAGACACCACATGATCTACTAAGCTAAATAAGTTTCATCCATAACGTGAAACGAGAACAAAACTGTCCAAATTTTAACACAGCATTACAACCACCACTATACTGGTACACATATACAGATGACACGGTTGTGGGATTTAGATCTACAGAACACACACATAATTTTTTCAATCACATTAACTCTATACATCCCAACATTGAACTTCAGATGTGAACAAAAAGAAAGCAATCAAAGAAAATTTCTTAACATCAAAATTACAAGAACCGACACACAATTTATAACATAAATCTACCGAACAATATCACTCATATTGGACTATACATTCCTTGGGATCCAGCACATGAAATAAAACAAAAACACAACTTACTAAGAAACCAAATAAACACAGCCATAAAACTATGCTCACCAGATAAAATTAACGATGAATTAGACAAAATAAAACAATACTTCATCAACATCAATAAGTTTCCTCCACAAACCGTAGAAAACATCATACGAACACACCTAGACAGAAAGCAAAATTAACCTACAAATATAAATATATCTCACGAATTAAAAAATCACGAAACCATATACTGCTGTATATCATATATTCCCGACATGACCAGAAATATATCCAACATTTGGCAAAAACTAGTAACAAAATATGACGTTCCAGTTAATACCAAATTTATTCAAAAACCAGGCACAAAACTGAGGTATATACTATGTAAAAACTACACTGACAAACACCACACCAACATTATTTATAAAATACAAAGTGATAACTGCTACGACTTCTATATTGGAGAGACAAGTGGAAAAATGGAAACCAGATTCAAAGAACATAAAAAGTCACCTTCACACGTTTTCGAACACTGCAAGTCAAATAATTTTTTTTTTGGTTTGTTTGGAAATTTCGCACAAAGCTACTCGAGGGCTATCTGTGCTAGCCGTCCCTAATTTAGCAGTGTAAGACTAGAGGGAAGGCAGCTAGTCATCACCACCCACCGCCAACTCTTGGGCTACTCTTTACCAACGAGTAGTGGGATTGACCGTCACACTATACACCCCCACGGCTGGGAGGGCGAGCATGTTTAGCGCGACGCGGGCGCGAACCCGCGACCCTCGGATTACGAGTCGCACGCCTTACGCGCTAGGCCATGCCGGGCCAAGCAAGTCAACTAAACGCAATATAACCATAGAAAACACTCAAATACAAAATAAAGAAACAAACATAAACAAATGCAAAATTAAAGAACCCTTACTTATGCAACAACTTAAACCCAAAATAAACCGATACAAAAAAACACCTTTATACCTATATTAAAAATAATATAATAAACAATATAAAATTACATATTCAAATATCTAACACCGCCCTCCACATTCCGACACATAGTCACACAATCCCTTTCAAACTTGTGGTCAACTTCCGGTCAGTTACCTCTTTCTTTCTTTGTGAACCTGACGATGACCGAAAAAGTTGTTCGCTCCCCTACGTAAAATATTTTCTCAACCCAAACGAGCCATTTTTACATATATATTTTTCTCTACAATTGGGTTTTCTCGACAGTACTGAAAAAAAAAATTCTCGATTGATAACTGTAGATCACAAAAGATAGTAATGAAAGAAAACAACTGACCAACTTCCTAACCGTCTGTGTCTTTAAAGGAATTCCAATATGAGGGGTCACGTAGTCGTTTGTTGAACAGTTTTTTTTTTTTATTTCTCCCGGAACACAATGTTAAAATGAAGAGGACGCGTGAATAGGTAGAAACTAGTTACTTAGATATAAAACTGTTGACACTTCGTTCCGTTCAGTATTGTTTTATTCATTTATGACAGATAGGCTGCAGTGAAATCGTTTTAATTTTCCTGTCTTTCTTAACTAAGAAATGAAAAATATAAATTCATATAGCACCAGGAGAGTTAAACGTATGAATAAAATTAAAGATATGTCAACTAACCTGGTTCAGAGCTGTGTGTCGCACACTTCGGATGCTTTAAACATAAGTCGAATGTAAATGTTAAACTGAGTTCCACCAAATTCATACTGTTCAGATGAAGGTTATCATTGTACGTGTATAACTTTGAAACAGCAGTTGAAAACTGCGCAATTCACTGCCATGTCTTAGAGCTGAACGGGACTGTTAATCTAAATAAATGATAACTGTACCTGAACTATCAGAAACAGTTGTGCTGTAGGTCGGAAAATGCCAGCAAGAAATTCATCTGTGTGGTGTTTACATTAGTGAGTTACAATTTAATAAAAAAATGAAATGTATTCATTATTTTGGCTTCTCATAAAATGAGAGTTTAGTACCTAAATTGAGTAAAATAAAAAATTGGGGGAATAAGTTTTTCTAATTCACCAATAGAACACAGCGTGCTATAAAATACGCAGCAAATAATGATCCTATTGTATTTTGTCTTTATGGCAACCTTCAGATGTGGATTCCTGTACATGGTGAGGGGACTTCCCATAGAAAGTTCTGCTTCCTTTAGTTTACCTCCTCTGGGTTTGCGTGGCGACCCCTGAAGAGGGAGGACAGGATCCTGGTGATTGAGGGGTCCAACCCTAAGACACCACTTTTCCCTTGAATTCCTGTAGATGGGCAGCCATGAGGTGCTTCCCCCACGGTCACTCCTCTGGTCCATTTGGAGCTAAGGTCAACCAAGTACCAGCGTTGGATGTTCTCCACAGCAAATGGTTTATATTTCTTCCTCTCTAAAACCGTTGCTGCCAACGGGGTATTCACTTAGATCCTGAACTCTGTATCTGTGAAGTAGTGTTACTCGTGGTCCCTGAGACAAAGTTCTTAGGGCTTATCTTTGAGTGTAAACATAATTTTATACCAGAATGAGCTCTACAGCTTCTGTGTTCACTGCTGAACTGTACGCTATTTGTCTTGCCCTGGAGCACCTAGAAGCTAAGCAGTACTCAAACTGTACTATTTATACTGACTGGCTTAGTTCTCTACTTTCCTGGAGTCGCTTCACTTTAGTTCATACCTTGTTCTCGCCGATATTTAAAACCGACTGGCCAATTTCTCTTTACTTTTACTTCTAACCAGTTCTTCTGAATATCAGGCCACTTGAGTGTTGGCGGAAAATAGCTCGTCAACACCGCAGCTAAATTTGTCTGCTCTGTCGCTATCAATGCCGTTCTTGTTCTATACATGAACTATGGTTCTGTGTTGAAGCCTCGGCACTGTATCAGTTGGAAGTGGAAAACGTGAAAACAATTTTTTCCAGATAGAACCCTGTATTGGACTTTGACCGTCTTGTTTCCGTAACGATCAGAAAGTGGAAGTTGTCTTAACTAGACAACGCATTGGTCACAGTTTTTAACTCATAGTTCTTTTATCTGGGACTGATGCACCAATGTGTATTCTATGTAAACATTCAGGTAACAATAAGCCACATTTTACTGTCGTGTCGTCGTTATGACTCTCAACAACGGCACCATTTTAGACATGTTTCGCCCTGAGGTTTATCCCTGACGCTGGATAATGCAATGTGTAATTAGATAGTTTTGATTTTGCATCAATATCTACATATATACTTTAGGAAGAGACCATAAAATTGGCGCCATTTTGATTTTTAATAATAATGCCATCTTAAAACAACTTTCCCTGAAATTAATGAACATTGGAGTTAAAGAGTCCCACTTTCTTCATGATGACAATTTACATCATAAGATCTGTGATGTCTACATGGGTTCTAGCTTATGGACATTCTTGACAATTTCATGTTGTGTTTCTAAAAATACAGTAAATAGAAAACTATTTTCAGCCTCTTTACTGGTGATAACACGTTTGTTATCTTTGAGAACTCTCATGAAGCTTCGTAATTTCTTTAACATTTTAACAACAAACCTATCAGTATAGAGTTTACAGTAGAACATCATAAAGTTTATTTTATAGACACTTTAATAAGTGATAATAATGTTTACAACTTAACGAACGTGAAGAATTTACATAAAACCATAGAGAATATCATACTACATTTTGAATGTAAATAAAATCACAGAGAATATCATACTACATCTTCAATGTAAATAAAACCATAGAGAATATCATACTACATCTTCAATGTAAATAGAACCATAGAGAATATCATACTACATCTTAAATGTAAATAAAACCATAGAGAATGTCATACTACATCTTCAATGTAAATAAAATCATAAACAATATCATACTACATCTTAAATGTAAATAGAACCATGAAGAATATCATACTACATCTTCAATGTAAATGAAACCATGAAGAATATCGTACTACATCTTCAATGTAAATAAAACCATGAAGAATATCATACTACATCTTTAATGTAAATAAAACCACAGAGAATATCATACTACATTTTCAATGTAAATAAAACCATAGACAATATCATACTACATCTTCAATGTAAATAGAACCATAGAGAATATTATACTACATCTTCAATGAATTTGTCTAAAGTCTAACTGTATTTCCTCAGTCTGCTTCTATATTTCGTGTTAGGAATTGCTAAAAATTTATTTGATAAGACAATCACTAACGTTTTATGATTGTTAGAAATATGTTAGAACTTGCTATATAATGTTACATTTAGTACTTTTAAAATTAACTATATAAATTGGTTGTATTTCATTGTTCTATTCATTCATTGTGGCAATTGTTTCAGATTGGGCTCGATATTTCTTTCCTGGAACCTATTGCCACATATGCTGTTAGTATCTCTAAATTAAATATTTTTCAAGTGGACTGTTATACTCTCTAAATTGGCGTAATGCAAGTGAGAGTCACATAAGTCAAACTCCAGGCAGATTCCCGTTTTCAACTGACTTACTAAAAACTCCAAAGGGAGGTTTTATAACTGATATCTGGGCTTATTTGAAACAGAGAAAAACCTTGTGTAATTATAGTTTTAATACCTTAATATTTTTATAAATCAACAATGGATTAATTTGTACAATAGTAATATCATACGTGACATGCTAAAAATGAAAATCAAATCTAATATTAAATTTTCATTTATTCGAACATGTAGCTAAATATCAGATCTAATCAAGCATTGAACACTATTTCATAAACGATCTACACTTCAACACTTACAACCGTATCTGTATTATTACTTAACGATGAATATAAAATGTCATGTCTCTCGTTGACATTTGGTTGTTAAATGTGTGTAGGAATCAGTTCAAGAAATCTATGAATAAATATTGATTGAGAATATGATTTGTCATGATCTCCTCAATATTCCTAAATTTAAAGAATGAAATCAATGGTGTATAAGTAATATTACTGATAAAAATTATTATAATATTTCTTTTTAATTACTATATTAATATTAATTATTAATCTATTAGAGATTTTTACCTATGTAGTAGAAAATTACATTTTTTTTTCTACCTAACTATTTCAAGGGATAATTTTTCACAAGAGTTAATGCAACGTCTGGTTCAGATTTCATTAATATAATTATTTTGACTTTCCTTTATTGTTCGTTAAAGGTAATAGTTAATTGGAATAAAGTTAGAGAAAAAAAGATTTTCACTACAGTTTATCTTTTGTAAATTAAAAACCACACTAAAAGTAACGAATTGTCAAAAACTTTATATCGGAGAAACTTGTTTCGACACAGTCGTGCGTCATTTTCAGTCAGGAAGAAAACAACAACAGAAACACAATCAAAAATATTGGTCATTATACTAGTTTATCTAATATCAGACTTCAGACAGTTTGTTCTGTTTACTGTGGTTCTATTTTTCGATATTTGTGACAACGATAATATGTTATTATTAATAGTATTATATTTTGTGATGTATCAATTCAGAATTTTATTAACATAATTTTGATAGGGTATTATTGTGGTAAAGGTTTAGAGTAGAATAAGATAGAAAAGTTTCAGTTTAAATGACAAAAAGTAATTATTAGCTAAATTTACATATTTTATTGTTACTTTATTTCAAATTATAGACAATGATAATAACCCTGTAAATGTATTGGCGAAATGTTTACGGATAACATTTCTCGGGCCCGTGTATGGCCAGGTGGTTAAGGTACTCCACTCGTAATCCGAGGGTTGCGGGTTCGAATCCTCGTCGCACCAAACATGCTTGCCCTTTCAGCCGTGGGGTGTTATTATGTTACGGTCAATTCTACTATTTGTTGGTAAAAGAGTAGCCCAAGAGTTGGCGGTGGGTGGTGATGACTAGTTTCTCTCCCTATAGTCTTACACTGCTAAATTAGGGACGGCTAGCGCAGATAGCCCTTGAGTAGCTTTGCGCTAAATCAAAAAACAAAACAAAACAGTTCTTGTTTTTCATTGTTCGTTGTTTAATTTCAAAACATATAAAATTATTACATTTCTCTGTACTCCACTTGACAAGCTTCCACATTATATAACCATCATAACATTTTGTAACTTATTTAGATATCACAGGACTTTCATATGATCAAGTTCGTTAATATTGGGACTTCAAAAACAGAATAGAGAGCTTTGGTTCCTGTTTCTCTGTATTATAATAATCTATTAAACCTTGTAGATCACGTGGTGTAGAAGAAATTAATGTACTTTTAGAAACCTTTAAAAATATTTTACGAAATTATCTTTTTATCCAGAATGACATTTTTCAAGGTAAGTCAATCATCTTTTAAAATATGTGAAATATTAAGCAGCGTAACTTAACTTAAAAAATAAATCCTGTGAAAACTGAGTGACAAATACAGTTGATCAAGCTACATGCGCAGATAGCTTTTGGGTAGCTTTGCGCGAAATTCAAAACAAATCAAGTTACTTATATAATGAAACACTCCATCTTTCTTTATAGTTAGTTGATTTTTTAATATATTATTATTACAAACATTGAAGACCGTATTATGTTTGTCCTTAGAAAGGAATTAGGATGAAACCGTGAATAAGTCGTTTCAATTCTTCAGAAATATATACTAACAACAAAATCTGAGAAGTGTAGTGCTTTATTGTATTAATATGATATATTAAGAAATAAGTTATTACAAATAGACACAAATTAATAGTTTAATTTTTATTCGTAGCATCTTCTTCGACATACAACTGTGGACATGAAAACTTCTGACCAGACATTTAGTTTCAAGAAGTTCAAGACTGTTCCTGGAATTAAAATTATTTTGGGAATGACATCAGGATTCATGTATTCTCTGGCGATCCTGAATTTGAAGCTGGTGTCAGAAATTAGTTCGGCCCAGTTTCTGGTAACTCAAGCTCTTATCCAGTGGAGAATTTATAATGTTTTTATTATTTATTCGAAAGCCAATTAGATCGGAGAAGAAGTAGAAATAATTATTTTATTTTTTTAGAGCTATATTTGGTGGAATAGTAAAAGCACAAATTATATTCTGTTTTCATTGGCTCCCTCTTGCGGATGCTTCCACAATCTATTTATATTCTCCTGTGTTCATTAGTTTTTTTTGCTTACTTGGTTTAGAGAGAACGTTGTGGGGCTTACAATGTATTCGTCTTAATGCTGACGATGACGTGTATTATTTTAGTTATCAAATCAAAGTTTATTGTACGAACGTTTCAAGACATTCATGACGTAGGGAATCGGTGGAAAGGAATTATTTTTGGGATTTTCTCGTGTCTATTGAAAGCTTGTTGCTATACAATGACAAGCCTGGCATGGCCACGCGCGTAAGGCGTGCGACTCGTAAATAAGGGACGACTAGCACAGATAGCCCTCGAGTAGCTTTGTGCAAATTTCCCAAACAAGCAAACAAACAAATAAAGCTTTACAATGGCCCGTAAACTTCAAAAATCACCACCTCAAGTTGTGGTTGCCATTATGTCTACATTTAGCTTTTTGCGGGAACTTTTCTGTTGTTCTTGTTCGAAAAATATTCAAATATCATCTTGTGGTAAAAACAGTGTTCTTGTTGTGAGTTCTGGAATTTGTATTACACTGTATGAACTCCTCACCACAATAGCCTTACAAGTGGAAAATGCTGGACCTGTGTCTGTTGCTCAAACTGTAAATATAATTACAGCCTTTTTGTTCGATATTTTCATATTAAATACCATCGCCACCTGGTGTAGCATTTTTGGCGCTGTTTTAATTTTTGTTGATGTTCTTTTAACAACATTAAGGAAAGTGAATTAGTTCTTAATATTTTCACATAACAATTTACTTCGTGCTGTTATTAATATTATTTGGTTTCTATTATTTTTTGCCTAATAACTTTTCACTGTTTTATCATTACTATTTCAAAGCTTTTGATAACCGATGCTCGTAATGTAGTTAACAATAAATAGTTTTAACATTGATGCTTGAAGTTAAGTCTATAACTTTCGATAGTTAATGATGGTGACATACATATCCACGTGATGAGTTTGTTGTTTCACTTTGATGAACGTGGTTATTAGAGATCTGTTTCTGACCTCAAAATAAACTTTCTATGTTTCAATGAGACATGCTTCGATTTTTCTTCACGAAACTTCCATGTGTTTATTTGTGCTTCATGTGTTTGTTTTTAGAAATTTACAGTAAATAAAAAGAAATTATAGAAGAAGGAAAAACTTTCGTACTGTTAATTTTTTTTACGTTAGATATGGTTTAAACAAAAAGTAAACAACATTATATTTGAAACTTGTGTACGTTCATCTGCTTACAATTTTATAAAGTTTTATATAAACCATGAATTAAAAACAAAATCTTTATATTTCCAATTATTTGTTGCTGAGTCCGGAAAATATTTGCGGAATTTTTTAATTTTCCTTCGCTTGAATGTCTCTCATTGTATAATTTTCCCGAACTTACGATAAGCCATTCTTTATTGCTGCTATATGTGTTTAATTGTTCCCCAGTGGAAAAGCGGTATGTCTGCTGACTTACAACGCTAAAATATGAGTTTCGATAACCGTGGTTGACAGAGCGCAGGTAGCTCATTAGTTTGCTTGTGCTTAATTACAAACATTCAAAAATGTGATAGATCGTAAATACTGAAATGTTTCAAACGTGTAGTTTGTTTTTAAGATGTCTCTTTTTGCCAACTACTCATTGTTGTTTGATATTAATATAAATCTATTATAGTAACTAATAAATCATATTGTATTTGTCGTCCAAAATATATTTCTTTCGAGTTTTAAATCATAACATCATTTGTAACTGATCGTGTAAATAAGGTTATCGAAAGTACTCCAAACTTTTCATCAACTTTCTCTGTGTACTTATGTTGTAACGTATATTCTGATTGAGAAGTATTTAAAATTAAAAAGAGAGTACTAATTTTAAAAGCAAAACTCTTCTGTTTCAATCGTTGTCATCACTTGAGGATAATTCCATTGTGCTGAACAAAATATTTTCTTAAAATCACCAAGTTTAATTCACTTACGTTTAATTTTAATTCAGTTGTACTTTAAACCTCCGACCATACATTGAGCGAAGAATGAAGAGAGCTAATAAAGTAAAATAATGACTTTCAAAGGTCTCTAAACAACCATATAGGTGTCGCTTTTCTTTATTCTTCCTGGGATATTTTAACTCATTCTGTTACCGTTTTGTTCTAATTTTAGGTGTAAATTTTACAGCTTACAAAACATACAAATTAATGGCTCAGAATATATTTTTTTATGTTTTTTTAATTTCGCGCAAAGCTACACGAGAACAATCTTCGTTAACCGTTTCAAATTTTGCAATGTAAGACTAGAAGGAAGGAAGCTAGTTGTCACCACCTACTGCTAATTCATGGGCGACTCTTTTACCAACAAATAGTGGGATTGACCGTCATACTATAACTCCCTTACTGCTGAAAGGGCGAGCATATTTGGTACAACGGGGATTCGAACCCGCGACCCTCAGATTACGAGTTGAACGCCTTAACCCACCTGGCCATGTTGGCTCTATTTTTTTATAACGATTCTTATCTAAAACTAAAAAAAATCTGTTCTTAAAATCATTGAACCAATTATTGTTGACAACGAATTCAGTAGGATTTCTATAATACTCAATTTTCAACCGTTTTAGAACAAACATGATTTCAATAATAATGAGTTTTTAAATTATGTAAAATCGATTTGAACAAAATTAAGCTTTTAAACTTTGTAGATATGGTATCAATAACAGATAGTTTTGAATTTTTGAAACCATAATGTCAGTAACATTTGTATTTAAACTTTGCATACTTGATTTTACTAACACTCAGGTTTCAAACTGTGCACAGTGAGTACAGTATAAATAATAACCAGTTTTAAAACTTTGTAGACATGTTAGGCTTATTATAGTAAAATCAGACTTTAAATACGTATAGCAAGTTCAGTGCAACAAAGAATTACGTTGCTTTATGGTCACTTAACACACAAAACTAGTGAAATAGTAAAATACAAAATTGCAAAAACAAAAGAGGATTCCAAGCATATACTTAAGGTTTAGTGTACGTTAAATATGGTGTAATGTTCCAAAATAGAATTTCGATAGGCATTGTAATTTTAAATAGTGTTTCTTCACGCTGTAAATATTGTTCGTATTTTATCCTTGAAAAACAATTACACTTAAGCTGTGCAATAGTGTTTTTCTGGTGTATATTTTGTATTTGTGAAATATATATATATATAAATATTTAAAACCCAGCCCTTATCATTCACATATGATCAAGATTTTTCTTAAATCATAAAATAAAGTTTATTGAGGACAAAATACATTAATAATTCATGTTTGTTGTCCCATCCTCTAAACATAATTTCAAAATATGAGAAATGTAAATCCATTTCTCATCATTGATTCATCTATTAAGATTTTTTTGAAACTCACTGATAAAACAATCCATTCCATTTAATCATATTTAAAAAATAAAATTTTCGTAGCTGAGAACAGTTTCCCATTTGCCTATAATTATATTTATGTCTCCAATATAAATAATTCTCGATGTTAAGTATGACAGATGTTGATGAATCAATATTATTGATTTCTTTTAAAATTTTAAACACATCAGTCAGATCTCCTCTGGTTTTTCTTTTTATCAATTTATGATCATAATCTCTCCTCATATGACAATCCTTCCATCTGAGGTATCTATTACTTACCATCCTCTGAATATGTTCCAGCATTTTAATGTCCTTCATATGGTAAGTAGCCTAAGACTAAAAATATTTAATCAAATTTGACCTAATCAGTGACCTCTAAGGTCTAAATCCTATTTGTCTTATCACCACCAAAAGCACACTGCTTAAATGACTTCAGAACTAATCAACAATTACATCAAGGTCACTTCTTTTATGACAATGTTAAGATTATTCTCAAATTATACTTACAATTAAAATTATTATAGGCCCGGCATGGCTGGGTGGTTAAGACGATCGACTCGTAATCTGAAGGTTGCTGTTCGAATCCTTGGCACACCAAACGTTCTCGCCCTTTCAGCTGTGGGTGCGTTATAATCTCACGGGAAATCCTATTTATTGGTAAATAACTTGGGTGGTGATGACTCGCTGCCTTCTCTCTTGTTTTACATTGCAAAGTTATGAATGGTGAGCGCAGATAGCTCTCTTATAGGTTTGCACAAAATCCAAAAAGAAGGAAACAAATTATTTTTACCTACATGCATAATGTTACTTTTATTATGATTACAGTTAATATTCCATTTATTTGCTCATCTCAATAAATGATCTAAACTATTTTTCACACCATCAATATCCTCTCCAAATATAGCAATACTCAAAACTTTGACATCATTAACAAATTCAGGTAATATTTTTATTTCATCAACATTCCTTCTCGTACCTCATTAAGGTAAATCGAAAACGGGAATGATTCGAAGACTGACATTCATCCAGTTTAACTAAACACCATTCTAATAACACTCTTTCACCTAGACACCCTTCTGACCAATTAGTTTACTTATCTCCCATATCTAACGAAATAAATTTTTTACAAGCCTTTTACGTTTCACCTTGTCAAATGCTTTCTAAAATTCCAGACACCAAATCTATATCCTTAACCTCATCCACCTGAGAAGCAACGTTTAAAAAAGAATGTCTGAAAGTTTGCAACACGAGATTTTCTCTCAGTGAAAATATGTATATTCTCCAATAACGTTCTAAAGTTCATAACATGTTTTATTACAATCTTTCAGCCAGTCGTTTCCTGGTACATCTTTCTTTGTATTATTTGACCAACGTTCCTGGTATTCAATACTATTATAAAAGTCTCGTGCTTCCAGTCAATTCATAATTCTAATATTTGTGATGCTTTTCTTTAATTTTATTTCTCATATCCTGTGTAAGCCAACCTAGTGTGTTACTTGCAGCTGTACTTATCGTTCTATAAATAAAATATATAAACACGATTTAAAGAATGTAAGGTAAGTTGAGCTAAAGTTGGCAAGGTAAGTCCATCTGGTTGCTCTCCCTCAACAGAGAAGTTCTAGAATAGAAATAGTTGTGCATGAACTGTAGAGGTTTTAAAGACAACAAACTTCTATTAACATGACTTTTTTATTTAACACGTTGTATTGCACTTAGAATAAAACATAGAAACAAGTCCAATAAACAAGAGATTTTTAAGAATTTCTCTTCGTTTCAAATACACGTATTTAATTAACACATTCTGTCTAAACACGTAAGGCATCATCATCAGCTGTTAACTTTCTTTGACGACATAAAAATGACTGAGTTTAATATTTATATGGAAAAAGTTGATAGTCCACAGTGAATTATAGTTTATCTTAATTTTTAATTATTGATAAATGAAAGTGTATATTCTGAGAAAAAAACATTTCTAACAGGATCATTGTATATCATAATATAATGTGTTATACTAGTCAACAAATTCTGACATCAATAACTAATACAAAAGGTCGAAGTCATATTTTTATTTTATGGTACTTTTGGGAATCAGCCTGAAAATTAACACAATTCTTTATTTGAATGTTTTTATGGTGCAGTGATCACCATAAAATTATTTTATTTAGGTGCTAATTAATCTTAAATCACCTAGTGAGGTGAAGAGAAACTAAAGCTTGTAACCTAAATTTTCACCCACAACGAACTGGTATCATTCCATACACGTAACACAGGGGTATTATTAATATTTATTTATTTCCAAAAATTATTTGTTAGTGTACATTAGTGTGTTTCGTGTAAAAATTGTGTACCTATAATAAATAAATATATGTATATTCCTCACAATGAGAGATAATTTTCCTTACTAAATAAGGTCGAAATTCATTCCATAAAATGAATTTAATTTTCAAACACCATAACAAAAATCGTATAATATGATTAAAAGTCAAATAACTTTCATTGTGTATCTGTTTTGTTACAGTGCAATTTTTTGTGGAGCAATAACATTTAAAAATCTAAGTATAATAAGGTTTAGAGAACATAAGTGGATCCTGAAATGTTAGTTTAGTTTTATATGAAGCAAAAAAGAAGATGAACATATAATAAAAGAGCACATGATTGACAAAAACTTTCTGATACATGAAAAATATCCGTCTGTTCACCTGCACCATCCTAAATACGTTACATAAATCCTTCTAAAAATTATACTGTTTGAGATATATACAAAATAACTGAAAGAGATTAATGACACTAATGTATAGCTCTAGTATTATTTACCATAATATAGATAAGTATCGTTAAATATAGTAAAGTAACTGAAAAGTGTTGAACAAAAGAGAATTATTGGAAGGATGCTGGGGTGATATTTATAGGTATAATGAACACTTTAATACTGCATAAACATCACTACTTCTATTACATCAGTCCTTCAGTTATCATTAGTTCAAATACCTCTGGTTTAGTTGAACATCCAGAGCAGGTGAGAAGAGTGTTGATAAATAAATATATACAACATGTAACAACTAAATAGAAAATTTAAATAATAGTCACTTTGGACTATCATGCGTTTATCATAGTTTGGGATTTTGGAAAAGCTCTAGCATAAACATTGTTATGTAGACACATTTATTGAAATAAATAAATATTGTAAATATTTCTTTGTCAGTTATACGTGTATTGTCACTTATACGAAACTTCGGTTGGCTCTAGTTTTGAAATCACTGATTTAATCTGTCGAATGTTTATACATTTATTTTCTAAAAAGCATCAGCCACCTAATTAAACTTGCTTAACGCACATATAGCATAGACACAGAATTTTAAATTTAACACTATCTAACATATATTTAACATATCTAATATATGTGTGTTCATTTTTATACTGCAAAAATGTATAAATTAGAGGGACGGCAATGTATCGTTCCAGCCTATGAAACATATATTATTTTTTAGAATATCTGGAACGGTATTTAACGTTCAATCAGTGTACAGACGATTACAATTTGACATTAACTGTAGGTTCATTATTATACATAAAATCAACATTCGAATATCTGTTTCATAAGAGTTAAACACTAAAAATTGTTTTCCATTTTCAGGTTTATACTACTCTTCTGTGAAACAATGTCTGTTCAATAATATGGAACAATTAATATTATATTTTATTTCTCACGTAAATTCTGAAGAGTTATTTTATGTTGTTTACAGATGGAAATTCAACTAACGCCGATTGGCTGTTCCCAGATGATGCATGTAGGTTATATAATGTGATGTGTTACTTATATTAATGAATCACTTTGTATGCGTACATTATATCATATTGTTAGCTTCAACTTGAATGACATCATCAGAGATCCTCTCGACTAACGTTATCACCACTTCTTATCACACAACCTCTGCATTTTTATTTTCAAAGAGCTCATATTGCCAAAACAAGTTTTCGTGCACCTGTTTGTCTTTAACAATAAAATATTCGTTACCTCTAACTTAAGTTTTTCTCTTTCACTGACAGCAGAAACTAAAAACATTTTTCATTTCTACTTTTACGTATTATAATTTATCTTGAGCGAGTCTCTAATTTATTATTTTAGGTATTCTGATGACAAATATCCTGAAACTAAGTTAAATTTTATTTTAATGTAGAATATAATTAAATTTGAAGATGTAGTAATTAATGATGTCTGCCAACAATATTAATACATACAGTTTTCTTTCTTAACACATGTATATTTTAATATGTTAGTGATAACATAATTTACAATAATTGTCTTCCCAAACAGTTGTTAGAGATAACGATTTGATAAAGAAAAATCTTACAAACTAACAAAAACAAATGAGTCTTCAATGTGGTATGAAAATTAATTCGAGTTGATATCGGTACACTTTCATAACAGGTAAATATGAACCTCTTTTCTGTTTGCACGTCAGATTTTCACCGCTAAAAGTATCTAATATTTAAGTAGAAATACTAACGTTTCATGATAATTTGCTGAGTTTAAATAGTTTGTAACTGTTTGAAACATATAAATGTTTTTGCTCAGTATTTGTTGTTTTCCGATTAATAAACTTTATTCATAAGTATAGCTCCCGAGGCTTGTAGTATAGAAACCGTAGCAAATCAACAGTATACACGTTGCATTAGATACCACTTATAAGTTTGAGAGGAAATTTTCTAGAAATTTCAGCTAATTCATCAATATTGTTATTTACGTGCATATATACATTGTTGATTCTTACATTCGAGAATCTTCTACAAATTTAGCGAACAGGAGGGAGTGTCACAATACACGTTTAACAATGAAGAAATAGAAGAGTCAATATTTGAAGGATTATTATTGTATTGAAAATAAGCTCAGAATCTTTCCTATCAATTTAAACGTGTCCAACTAATTACATTTAGTTATTTAATATTGGTGTTTTTTTATGTAAGAACTATACATAAAACTAAACTAATAACAGATTTTATCTAATTAAATATATTACATTTTCACATATCTCACAATTCATTGATATAAACTATAACATAATTAGAACATTGAATGGAACTATTGAAATTTCATCGTTTGCATATCTATTTCCTTCACTTCTCTGTCAAACATAGATAACTCTTCACTGTAGTGTTTTTTAATTGGTTTTCCGAATCAGTTTAAATGTCAGATTTAATAACAACTTTTCTTTACCAACCGGTAGATGGACAATTTATATATGTTTTTCTGAGATATAAAATATACACATCAAAAAACTCTATACACAACATAAATATTATTGTTTTCCAAGGACAGAATATAAACAATGTTAGAGCGTGAAGAGAAACTATTACAATATTAAAATTCTTATCGAAACTCCAGCCTGGAACATCCCACTTCGTACTTGGATATGATAACAACTATACCATATGTAAGTGTAAACTTAGAATCATAATTCATTTTTTATGATTTTGTTTCTTTACTAGTTTATGTGTTATAAATGAGCGTAAAGCTACATCATGATTTGTATCCTAGCCTACAACAGCCATGTTTTTAGTATCAAAAGCCTTTCGTGTTTGCAAAGTTTCAAAACTGGATATTATTGAAATTATGTTTATACTGCTACTGCATAGTTTACACCCTGGATGTTATTAAAACCATGTTTGATCTACAACAATTAAAACAATGTTACTGAAAACATATCTGATCTATAAACAGTTTATGACGATGCCCGTCATCGTCAGCATTAAGACGAATACATTGTAAGCCCTACAAGGTTCTCTCAAAACCAAGTAAGCAAGCAAACTAATGAACACTGGAGAAGAGGAATAGATTGTGTAAGCATCCGCAAGAGGGAGCCAATGAAAACAGTATATCATTAGGGCTTTTACTATTCCATCAAATAAAGCTCTAAAAAACAAAATAATTCTTTCTCCTTTTTCTCCGAAGTAATTGGCTTTCGAATAAATAATAAAAACATTATAAATTCCCCACTGGATAAGAGCTTGAGTTACAAGAAACTGGGCCGGACTAATTTCTGACACCAGCTTCAAATTCAGGATCGCCAGAGAATACATGAATCCTGATGTCATTCCCAAAATAATTCCAATTCCAGGAACAGTCTTGAACTTCTTAAACTGAATGTCTGGTCAGAAGTTTTCATGTCCACAGTTGTATGTCGACAAAGATGCTGCGAATAAAAGTTAATGTAGTAATTTTTGTCTTGATTATCTCTTAAAACATCTTATTAAGAATATAAAGCATTAGATTTATCAAATCTTATTTTAATAAATCTTTCTAAAACTTAAAAATGTCTACTTTACAGATTGTTCCAAATTTCTATTCTATAAACGAGTGTAATATGATCTTCAGTGTGATAATACAAGCATATCATGTATTACATTTCTTTACATATATGTGTTTTAAACAATTTTTTATCAATAGTTTCTAACCAAGATAAAGGTAACTATAAAGACAGAACTAAAAACGTAACGTATAATTTAACAAATTTAATAATTATAACAGTCTTTTCAGATGAACGTAATGGCATAAGTTAAACAAAAGATATTTTAAAATTCATAAAAGATAAAACGATTTATTCATCAACGATTTTGTTGGCAGTTATTACAAAACACGTTTACAGAGGTTTGTCTACTTTAGTATATTTATTTAAATTCTAAACCAATATAACAAGTTAACAATGAAACATGATCTACATAATTATAAAGTGTGATAACATTAGTTTTAAGATCTACAGTAAGATTATTATGAATAGTATTGTAGCTAATGTTGTAAAAAACAAACCAAATTTAAAGAAAAATGGAGTGTGTCATTACGTTAGTAGCTTGAACATTTTCTTTGTTCCTATGTGTTTACAGGGTTTCTCCATTAAATTAAATATTACTGGTTTCAGAGATGAGGTATAAATTTCTAATTGAATTAAATTATGAAGATAATATTTCAAATATTATGAGAGAAATTTATTTATTTTAGAAATTTTCATTCAGTATAAAAACTAATTTCATGAAACATTTATAAAGGTTTTTAAAACCACAATAGTTCCTTAGACACCACATGATCTACTAAGCTAAATAAGTTTCATCCATAACGTGAAACGAGAACAAAAACTGTCCATTTTGCTTTTAAGGTCCAAACATTAACGAACTTAATAATATGACAGTTTTGTAGAAATAAGTTACCAGATGATTAATTTAATGTAGGAGCTTGTCACGTGAATTCTATGAATATACCACGATGAAGACAAACTTCATGTTCAACAATCACAACTATATACAAACAAATCGTCTAAGCATGGGCAACCCAGTATCACCGGTTCTAACCAATACTTTTGTGACACAAGTTGAAACACATGCAATTAACACAGCATTACAACCACCACTATACTGGTTCACATATATAGATGACACGGTTGCGGGGATTTAGATTTACAGAACACACACTTAATTTTTTCAATCACATTAACTCTATACATCCCAACATTGACTTCAGATGTGAACAAAAAGAAAGCAATCAAAGAAAATTTCTTAACATCAAAATTACAAGAACCGACACAGAATTTATAACATAAATCTACCGAACAATATCACTCATACTGGACTATACATTCCTTGGGATCCAGCACATGAAACAAAACAAAAACACAACTTACTAAGAAACCAAATAAACACAGCCATAAAACTATGCTCACCAGATAAAATTAACGATGAATTAGACAAAATAAAACAATACTTCATCAACATCAATAAGTTTCCTCCACAAACCGTAGAAAACATCATACGAACACACCTAGACAGGAAGCAAAATTAACCAACAAATATAAATATATCTCAAGAATTAAAAAAATCACGAAACCATATACTGCTGTATATCATATATTCCCGACATGACCAGAAATATATCCAACATTTGGCAAAAACTAGTAACAAAATATGACGTTCCAGTTAATACCAAATTTATTCAAAAACCAGGCACAAAACTGAGGTATATACTATGTAAAAACTACACTGACAAACACCACACCAACATTATTTATAAAATACAATGTGATAACTGCTACGACTTCTATATTGGAGAAACAAGTGAAAAAATAGAAACCAGATATTAAAAATAATATAATAAATAATATAAAATTACATATTCAAACATCTAACACCACCCTCCACATTCCGACACTCAGTCACACAATCCCTTTCAAACTTGTGGTCAACTTCCGGTCAGTTACCTCTTTCTTTCTTTGTGAACCTGACGATGACCGAAAAAAGGTTGTTCGCTCCTCTACGTAAAATATTTTCTCAACCCAAACGAGCCATTTTTACATATATATTTTTCTCTACAATTGGGTTTTCTCGACATCACTGAAAAAAAATTCTCGATTGATAACTGTAGATCACAAAAGATAGTAATGAAAGAAAACAACTGACCAACTTCCTAACCGTCTGTGTCTTTAAAGGAATTCCAAGATTAGGGGTCACGTAGTCGTTTGTTGAACAGTTTTTTTTTATTTCTCCCGGAACACAATGTTAAAATGAAGAGGACGCTTGAATAGGTAGAAACTAGTTACTTAGATATGAAACAGTTGACACTTCGTTCCGTTCAGTATTGTTTTATACATTTATGACAGATAGGCTGCAGTGAAATTGTTTTCATTTTCCTGTCTTTCTTAACTAAGAAATGAAAAATATAAATTCATATGACACCAGGAGAGTTAAACGTATGAATAAAAGTAAAGATATGTCAACTAATCTGGTTCAGAGCTGTGTGTCGCACACTTCGGATGCTTTAAACATAAGTCGAATGTAAATGTTAAACTGAGTTCCACCAAATTCATACTGTTCAGATGAAGGTTATCATTGTACGTGTATAACTTTGAAACAGCAGTTGAAAACTGCGCAATTCACTGCCATGTCTTAGAGCTGAACGGGACTGTTAATCTAAATAAATGATAACTGTACCTGAACTATCAGAAACAGTTGTGCTGTAGGTCGGAAAATGCCAGCAAGAAATTCATCTGTGTGGTGTTTACATTAGTGAGTTACAATTTAATAAAAAAATGAAATGTATTCATTATTTTGGCTTCTCATAAAATGAGAGTTTAGTACCTAAATTGAGTAAAATAAAAAATTGGGGGAATAAGTTTTTCTAATTCACCAATAGAACACAGCGTGCTATAAAATACGCAGCAAATAATGATCCTATTGTATTTTGTCTTTATGGCAACCTTCAGATGTGGATTCCTGTACATGGTGAGGGGACTTCCCATAGAAAGTTCTGCTTCCTTTAGTTTATCTCCCTTGGGTTTGCGTGGCGACCCCTGAAGAGTGAGGACAGGATCCTGGTGATTGAGGGGCTCAACCCTAAGACACCACTTTTCCCTTGAATTCCTGTAGATGGGCAGCCATGAGGTGCTCCCCCCACGGTCACTCCTCTGGTCAATTTGGAGCTAGGGTCAACCAAGTACCAGTGTTGGATGTTCTCCACAGCAAATGGTTTATAATTCTTCCTCTCTAAAACCGTTTGCCAACACTTTTGCTGCCAACGGGGTATTCACTTAGATCCTGAACTCCGTATCTGTGAAGTTGTGTTACTCGTGGTCCCTGAGACAAAGTTCTTAGGGCTTATCTTTGAGTGTAAACATAATTTTATACCACATACCAAGCAGCTACGAGTAAAATATACAAAAGCTCTGAACATCCTTCGTGTTCTCTCTTACACCACTTGGGGAGCGTATCGACGTTCTATGCTAAAGATATCTCGTGTTCTTATTCGATCAAAACTAGACTACAAGTCACTGGTTTATGTTTCTGCCAAGACCTCGACTTTGAAGATGCTGGACCCCATTCATAATCAGGGGCATTTCGCACTCCCCAGTTCAGAGCTCGTATATAGAGTCTCATGAACTTTCTCTCCGCCTTTGTCATTTGCAACTGTTTTTAGTGTATGCTTCGAAACTTTGTTCCTTACCATAGCAACTCACCTGGGGTTGTGTTTTCCTTCCTCAGTGGGTCATGCTTTTCCAGAACAGACGACCTGACATTTTGGTCTTCGTATTCAGGCACATTTGGATGAATTAGGTCTGTCGTTGGATAACGTTGTTGTATTCACTGGTCAGCACTTCTCACCATGGCTTCTAACAGTCCCCAAATGTGACCTATCTGTAAATTATCTGAGAAAAGCAGACACTCTCGACTGTAAATACTGTCTGTTATTTGCGGAACATCTTTCGAACCATCCTTCCCTTCCTCTTTGTACAGATGAGTCAAAATCAGGTGACTGTGTGGGCTCTGCCATGGTTTGTTGTGGTTCGATAGTTGCATGCAGAATGACCTCTACAGCTTCTGTGTTCACTGCTGAACTGTACGCTAATTGTCTTGCCCTGGAGCACCTAGAAGCTAAGCAGTACTCAAACTGTACTATTTATACTGACTCGCTTAGTTCTCTACTTGTCCTGGAGTCGCTTCACTTTAGTTCATACCTTGTTCTCGCCGATATTTAAAACCGACTGGCCTATTTCTCTTTACTTCTACTTCTAACCAGTTCTTCTGGATACCAGGCCACTTGAGTGTTGGCGGAAAATAGCTCGTCAACACCGCAGCTAAATTTGTCTGCTCTGTCGCTATCAATGCCGTTCTTGTTCCATACATGAACTATGGTTCTGTGTTGAAGCCTCGGCACTGTATCAATTGGAAGTGGAAAACGTGAAAACAATCTTTTCCAGATAGAACCCTGTATTGGACTTTGACCGTCTTGTTTCCGTAACGATCAGAAAGATAAAGTTGTCTTAACTAGATAACGCATTGGTCACAGTTTTTAACTCATAGTTCTTTAATCTGGGACTGATGCACCAATGTGTATTCTATGTAAACATTCAGGTCACAATAAGCCACATTTTACTGTCGTGTCGTCGTTATGACTCTCAACAACGGCACCATTTTAGACATGTTTCGCCCTGAGGTTTATCCCTGACGCTGGATAATGCAATGTGTACTTACATAGGTTTGATTTTGCATCAATGTCTACATATATATTTTAGGAAGAGACCATAAAATTGGCGCCATTTTGATTTTTAATAATAATGCCATCTTAAAACAACTTTCTCTGAAATTAATGAACATTGGAGTTAAAGAGTCCCACTTTCTTCATGATGACAATTTACATCATAAGATCTGTGGTGTCTACATGGGTTCTAGCTTATGGACATTCTTGACAATTTCATGTTGTGTTTCTAAAAATACAGTAAATAGAAAACTATTTTCAGCCTCTTTACTGGTGATAAGACGTTTGTTGTCTTTGAGAACTCTCATGAAGCTTCGTAATTTAACAACAAACCTATCAGTATAGAGTTTACAGTAGAACATCATAAAGTTTATTTTATAGGCACTTTAATGAGTGATAATAATGTTTATAACTTAACGTGAAAAATTTACATAAAACCATAGAGAATATCATACTACATTTTGAATGTAAATAAAACCACAGAGAATATCATACTACATCTTCAATGTAAATAGAACCATAGAGAATATCATACTACATCTTCAACGTAAATAGAACCATAGAGAATATCATACTACATCTTCAATGTAAATAGAACCATAGAGAATATTATACTACATCTTCAATGAATTTGTCTAAAGTCTAACTGTATTTCCTCAGGCTGCTTCTATATTTCGTGTTAGGAATTGCTAAAAATTTATTTGATAAGACAGTCACTAACGTTTAATGATTGTTAGAAATATGTTAGAACTTGCTATATAATGTTACATTTAGTACTTTTAACAATTAACTATATAAATTGGTTGTATTTCATTGTTCTATTCATTCATTGTGGCAATTGTTTCAGATTGGGCTCGATATTTCTTTCCTGGAACCTATTGCCACATATGCTGTTAGTATCTCTAAATTAAATATTTTTCAAGTGGACTGTTATACTCTCTAAATTGGCGTTATGCAAGTGAGAGTCACATAACTCAAACGCCAGGCAGATTTCCGTTTTCAACTGACTTACTAAAAACTCTAGAGAGAGGTTATAACTGATATCTGACCTTATTTGAAACAGAAAAAGAACCTCGTGTAATTCTAGTTTTAATACCTTAACATTTTTATAAATCAACAATGGATTAATTTGTACAATAGTAATATCATACGTGACACGCTAAAAATGAAAATCAAATCTAATATTAAATTTTCATTTATTCGAACATGTAGCTAAATATCAGATCTAATCAAGCATTGAACACTATTTCATAAACGATCTACACTTCAACACTTACAATTGTATCTGTATTATTACTTAACGATGAATATAAAATGTCATGTCTCTTGTTGTCATTTGGTTGTTAAATGTGTGTAGGAATCAGTTCAAGAAATCTATGAATAAATATTGATTGAGAATATGATTTGTCATGATCTATTCAATATTCTTAAATTTAAAGACCGCAATCAATGGTGTATAAGTAATATTACTGATAAAAATTATTATAATATTTCTTATTAATTACTATATTAATATTAATTATTAATCTATTAGAGATTTTTCCTATGTAGTAGAAAAGTACATTTTTTTTTCTACCTAACTATTTCAAGGGATAATTTTTCACAAGATTTAATGCAACGTCTGGTTCAGATTTCATTAATATACTTATTTTGACTTTCCTTTATTGTTCGTTAAAGGTAATAGTCGATTGGAATAAAGTTAGAGAAAAAAAGATTTTCACTACAGTTTATCTTTTGTAAATTAAAAACCACACTAAAAGTAACGAACTGTCAAAAACTTTATATCGGAGAAACTTGTTTCGACACAGTCGTGCGTCAATTTCAGTCAGGAAGAAAACAACAACAGAAACACAACCACAAATATTGGTCATTATACTAGTTTATTTAATATCAGACTTCAGACAGTTTGTTCTGTTTACTGTGGTTCTATTTTTCGATATTTGTGACAACGATAATATGTTATTGTTAATAGTATTATATTTTGTGATGTATCAATTCAGAATTTTATTAACATAATTTTGATAACGTGTTGTTGTGGTAAAGGTTTAGAGTACAATAAGATACAAACGTTTCAGTTTAAATGACAAAAAGTAATTATTAGCTAAATTTACATATTTTATTGTTACTTTATTTCAAATTATAGACAATGATAATAACCCTGTATATGTATTGGCAAATTATTTACCGATAACATTTCTCGGGCCCGGGTATAGCCAGGTGGTTAAGGTACTCCACTCGTAATCCGAGGGTTGCGGGTTCGAATCCTCGTCGCACCAAACATGCTTGCCCTTTCAGCCTTGGGGTGTTATTATGTCACGGTCAATTCTACTATTCGTTGGTAAAAGAGTAGCCCAAGAGTTGGCGGTGGGTGGTGATGACTAGCTTTCCTCCCTCTAGTCTTACACTGCTAAATTAGGGACGGCTAGCGCAGATAGTCCTCGAGTAGCTTTGCGCTAAATAAAAGCAAAACAAAACAGTTCTTGTTTTTCATTGTTCGTTGTTTAATTTCAAAACATATAAAATTATTACTTTTCTCTGTACTCCACTTGACAAGCTTCCACATTAAATAAGAGTTGTAACATTTTGTAACTTATTTAAATATCACAGGACTTTCATATGATCAAGTTCGTTAATATTGGTATTTCAAAAACAGAATAGAGAGTTTTGGTTTCTGTTTCTCCTTATGATAATAATCTATTAAACCTGGTAGGTCACGTGGTGTAGAATAAATTAATGTACTTTTAAAAAACCTTTAAAAATATTTTACGAAATTATCTTTTTATCCAGAATGACATTTTTCAAGGTAAGTAAATCATCTTTTAAAATATGTGAAATATTAAGAAGCATAACTTAATTTAAAGGATAAATCTTGTTTTTTTTTGTCATATTTTTAGCTTATTAGAAAAACATAAAGTTTTCGTGTTTTAAAAAATTAAGGCCAAAGTTTATGTAGTTTTATAAAAGATGAAAGTTTCTTGATCATTACACATTAAACTTTGTCAATTTAAATGTGTTTAAAAAACAAAATTAAAATCTTTTAGCAAAAAATATAAAGAATTTAATGATATAATGAACGTATGAATTATTAACTTTGTTAAAATTCATTTATGTTCAACATTATTTGTGTCTTGTTCGTCCTATGGTTGAGCTCCGAGTCTCGGAGTTCGTAAGCATTGATTGAATCTCTGTGATACTATAAACTATACATCGAAACGTTTAGCTGTTAGTGTGTAATAAAAGGGAAAGTAAATCTTTTAGTGTGCGTGTGGTAGGGTTATGTTTTTTCTTTCTATTTATTCTGAAGTTGAAAATTAGGGACACAGTAGATAGCCTTATTGACTTTGTCATAAAAACAAACTATAAAAGAAATAATTATATTATGTGTATTTACTAGTGTACTGTGTTCTAGTGGTGGATTGAAGGTAGGTGTTCCAAAAAACGTTTTCATCCTTTAGACTCAATTAAAGTACTGAATTTTTAGTTTAAGGATATGACGACGACATACGCTGTTTCATTCGTTGCGAAAAATCAAAATAATGAATATTTATCAACTCTGCAGTCAGTTTCAAGTCACTAATGTATGCACCACACAGGTATCTTTCTTTCTGGCACGTGTTCAACCTACAGCACAACTGTTTTGTGTTGTTTCAGTTATTCGTATAAGTTAATTAGATTAATAGTCCCGCCCAGAAAAAACAAAATAAAAAAATGTGACATTGTATTACACAGTTTGTAACTGCTGTTTCTAAGTTATACACGTACAGTAACAATATTCACCTCAGCAACACGAGAGTTAGACAGAGCACAGTTTCTTTTCACAAATTAGTCATAACTTTTCCGTTACCATACACTGTGACATTCAGCTCTGAATCAGGTTAGTTTCGATGTTTATACATTTTACTCATACTTATATACATTTGACTATTCTTAATGTTGACCCAGTCGATTGAAGTAAGGTTAGGGAAAAATCAGTTTCAGTAGAGTCTATACTTCGTAATTAAAGACCATAGTAAAGAGAACAAACTGTCAAAAGCAACTTGTTACGACACATTCGTGCATCCTTTAAGGTATTAAGTTATCTTCTGCCAGAAGTAAGAATAAAAGAATAAAAACACAACCAAACATATCAATCAATAAACTAGTTTATCTAATATCAGACTTCAGAGAGTTTGTTCAGTTCACTGTGGTTTTATTTTTCAATATTTTTTACAATGATAACATGTTCTTCTTATTATTATTATCTCTTGTGATGTACAGTTATTAATCGAGAATTTTGATAACATCTATGGTGGTTAGGGTTGAGAGTTGTCGAAGGTACATACGTTTCTGTTTAAACGAGAAAATTCATTATTAGCTAAATTTACACATCTGAATTATTAGTTTGTTTCAAATTGAAAACCCTGCAGATGGCGAGTTGTTTACGGACAGCATTTCTTGTTTTTTCATTGTCCGTTCTTTAATTTCAAAATATAAAATTATTACTTGTCTCTGTAAATCACTTGACACGCTTTTGCGTTAAATAATTATCGTAATATTTGGTAACTTATTTAGATAGCACAGAACTTTGATGATATTAAATTTGTTAATACTAAGACTTTAAAAGCAGAATAGAGAAGTTTGGTTCTTGTTTCTCGATATCATAATAACTTATTGAACCTGGTAGATTACGTGGTGCAGAAGTAATTTATGTAGTTTTAAAAACCTTTACAAATATTTTATGAAGCTAGTTTTTTATCCGGGATAACATTTTTCAAAGTAAACACAAGTGAAGAAATCATCGTTTAAAATATCTGAAATATTCTTCTTATAATGTAGTTCAGATAGAGAGTTATTCACCATCTCTGTAACCAGTAAAAGAAAATAATCTTTTAAAATATGTGAAATATGAAACAGGAAAACTTAATTTAAAAGAGAAATCCTGTTAAACCTGAGTGACAAATATAGTTGATCAAGCTTATTACGGAATGAAACACTCCATCTTTCTTTATAGCTAGAATATTTTTCCAAAATTTTATAAATTAGCGTTTAAAATAACTTTCAACGTGGTTCATATCAACTTTATAATTATGCAAGTGAAATTTTAACTTGGTGTATTGCTTCAGAACTATGTTAAATATCCTAAACTGGACAAACATCTGAAGATATTTTAAGAATTATGTCCAATAACATTATTAATGGATAAATGAATTTTAACATTTACGAACTTGTGATTTTAGTTACGTTCATCTAATCAAACTATTAAAATAATCATTAATTTTTACGTAACCTTTTTAGTTCTATTTGTATATTTAACTTTATTTTGTCGGAAATTATTATTTAAAATACAAAATCCTGGTTTAAAACATATGTACAGATGTACCAAGAGATAATTTTATATTAAAATAATAAACTGTCAAAACAGACCGATCATCAATACCAAGATTTATATACGACATATTTTCTATTACAAACATTGAAGACCGTTTTATATTTGTCCTTAGAAAGGGATTAGGATGAAACCGTGAATATCTCGTTTTCAATTCTTCAGAAATATACACTAACAACAAAATCTGAGAAGTGTAGTGCTTTATTGTATTAATAAGATATATTAAGAAATAAGTTAATACAAATAGACATAATTAATAGTTTAATTTTTATTCGCAGCATCTTTCTCGACATCGAACTGTGAACATGAAAACATCTGTCAAGACATTCAGTTTTAAAAAGTTCAAGAATATTCCTGGAATTGGAATTATTTTCGGAATGACATCAGGATTCACGTATTCTCTGGCGATCCTGAATTTGAAGCTGGTATCAGAAATTATTACGGCTCAATTTCTGGTAACTCAAGCTCTTATCCAATGGGGAATTTATAATGTTTTTATTATTTATTCGAAAGCCAATTACATCGGAGAGAAAGGAGAAAGAACTATTTTGTTTTTTAGAGCTTTATTTGATGGAATAGTTAAAGCCCTAATGATATACTGTATTCATTGGCTCCATCTTGCGGATGCTTCGACAATCTCTTCCTCTTCTCCACTGTTCATTAGTTTGCTTGTTCACTTGGTTTTGAGAGAACCTTGTGGGGCTTACAATGTATTCGTCTTAATGCTGACGATGACGGGCATTGTTTTAATTATCAGACCAACGTTTATCGTAGGAACGTTTCAAGATATTCGGTACGTAAGTAATCGGTGTAAAGGAATTACGGTTGGATTTTCTGCGTGTCTATTGAAAGCTTGTTCCTATTCAATGGCCCGTAAACTTCAAAAAACACCACCTCAAGTTGTGGTTGCCATTATGTCTACATTTAGCCTAGTTGTGGGAATCTTTCTACTGTTTTTGTTCGAAGAAATTCAAATATCATCTTGTAGTGAAAGCAGTGTTCTTGTTGCGAGTTCTGGAATCATTGTGACTCTGAATCAACTCCTCACCATAACAGCCTTACAAGTGGAAAATGCTGGATCAGTGTCTGTTGCTCAAACTCTAAACATAATTACAGCCTTTTTATTCGATATTTTCATATTAAATACCATGGAAACCTGGTACAGTATTTTTGGCGCTGTTTTAATTTTTGTTGGTGTTCTTTTAACAACATTAAGAAAAGTGAATTAGTTCTTAATATATTAACATAACAATTTACTTCGTGCTGTTATTAATATTATTTGGTTTCTATTATTTTTTGCATAATAACCTTTTCACTGTTTTATTATTATTATTTCAAAGCTTTCGATAACCGATGCTCGTAATGTAGTTCAAATAAATAGTTTTAACATTGCTGCTTGAAGTTAAGTCAATAACTTTCGATAGTTATTAAATATACCACTGACGATACTGGGTAGGAGCTTGAGTTCTAATACAAGTTTTCCAATGATGGTGACATAGATATCCACGTGATGAGTTTGTTGTTTCACCTTGATGAACGTGGTTATTAAAGATCTGTTTCCGACCTCAATATAAACTTTCTATGTTTCAATGAGACATGCTTCGTTTTTTTTCACGAAACTTCCATGTGTTTATTTGTGCTTCATTTGTTTGTTTTTAAAAATTTACAGTAAATAAAAAGAAATTACAGAAGAAGGAAAAACTTTTGTACTGTTAATTATTTTTACGTTAGAAATGGTTTAAATAAAAAGTAAACAACATTATATTTGAAACTTGTGTACGTTTATTTGCTTACAATTTTATAAAGTTTTATATAAACCATGAATTAAAAACAAGATCTTTATATTTCCAATTATTTGTTGCTGAGTCCGGAAAATATTTGCGGTGGTTTCGAATTTTCCTTCGATTGAATGTCTCTCATTGTATAATTTTCCCGAACATACGATAAGCTACTCTTTATTGCTGCTATATGTGTTAAATTGTTTCCCAGTGGAACAGCGGTATGTCTGCTGACTTACAACGCTAAAATATGAGTTTCGATAACTGTGGTTGACGCACATTGAATTATTGGTAACTAATAATTCATATTGTATTTGTCGTCCAAAATATATTTCTTTCGAGTTTTAAATCATAACATCATTTGTAACTGATCGTGTGAATAAGGTTATCGAAAGTATTCCAAACTTTTTCATCAACTTTCTCTGAGTACTTATGTTGTAACGTATATACTGAGAAGTATTTAAAATTAAAAAGAGAGTACTAATTTTAAAAGCAAAACTCTTCTGTTTCAATCGTTGTCATCACTTGAGGATAATTCCATTGTGCTGAACAAAATATTTTCTTAAAATTACCAAGTTTAATTCACTTACATTTAACCTTAACTCAGTTGTATTTATACCTCCGACCATACATTGAGCGAAGAATGAAGAGAGCTAATAAAGTAAAATAATGACTTTCAAAGGTCTCTAAACAACCATATAGGTGTCGCTTTTCTTTATTCTACCTAGCATATTTCAAATTATTCTGTTATCGTTTTGTTCTAATTTTAGGTGTAAATTTTACAGCTTACAAAACATACAAATTAATGGCTCACAATATATTTTTTATGTTTGTTTTTCTTAATTTCGCGCAAAGCTACACGAGAACAATCTGCGTTAGCCGTATCAGTTTTGCAGTGTAAGACTAGAAAGAAGGAAGGCCACCCACTGCCAATTCTTGAACTATTCTTTTACCAACAAATAGAGGGATTAACCGTCACACTATAACTCATCCACGGTTGAAAGGGCGAGCATATTTGGTACGATAGGGGACTCGAACCCGCGACCCTCAGAATACGAGTTGAACGCCTTAACCCACCTGGCTATGCTGGTCCTATTCTTTTTTGACGATTCTTATCTAAAACTAAAAAAATCTGTTCTTAAAATCATTGAACCAATTATTGTGGACAACTAATTCAGTAGGATTTCTATAACAATCAATTTTCAAACTTTTTAGAACAAACATGATTTCAATAATAATGAGTTTTTAAATTATTCAAACACGCTTTGAACAAAATTAAGCTTTTAAACATTGTAGATATGGTATCAATATCAAATAGTTTTCAATTTTTTGAAACCATATTTTCAGTGACACTCATATTTAAACTTTGCATACTTGATTTTACTAACACTCAGGTTTCAAACTGTGCACAGTAAGTATAGTATAAATAATAACCAGTTTTTAACTTTGGAGACATGTTAGGCTTATTATAGTAAAATCAGGCTTTAAATACGTATAGCTCAGTGCAACAAAGAATTACGTTGCTTTATGGTCACTTAACACACAAAAACTAGTAAAATAGTAAAATACAAAATTGGAAAAACAAAAAAGGATTCCAAGCATATACTTAAGGTTTAGTGTAGGTTCAATATGGTGTAATATTCCAAGAAAGAATTTCGATAGGCATTGTAATTTTAAATCGTGTTTCTTCACGCTGTAAATATTGTTCGTACTTTATCCTTGAAAAAACAATTACACTTAAGCTATGTATTAGTGTTTTCTGGGTGTATATTTTGTATTTGTGAAATATATATATATTTAGGTTTGCACAAAATTCAAAAAAGAAAGAAACAAATTATTTTTACCTACATGCATAATGTTAGTTTTATTATGATTACAACCAATGTTCCATTTATTTGCTCATCTCAATAAATGATCTAAACTATTTTTCACACCATCAATATCCTCTTCAAAGCTAGCAATACCCAAAACTTTGACATCATTAACAAATTCAGGTAATATTTTTATTTCATCAACATTCTTTCTTGTACCTCATTAAGGTAAATGAAAAACAGGAATAATTCTAAGACTGACATTCATCCAGTTTAACAAAACACCATTCTAATAACACTCTTTCACCCAGACACCTTCCTGTCCAATTAGTTTACTTATTAGCCATATCTAACGAAATAAATTTTTTACAAGCCTTTTATGAAAATCCAGATACACCAAATCCTCATCCTTGCCCTCATCCACCTTAGCAGCAACGTTTAAAAAAGAATGTGTGAAAGTTTGGAACACGAGATTTTCACTCAGTGAAAAAATTTATACTCTCTAATAACATTCTAAAGTTTATAACATGTTTTATTACAATCTTTCAGCCAGTCGTTTTATCGTACATCTTTCTGATGTTCTGTTTCACCAACGTTTCTGGTATTCAATAATATTATAAAAGTCTCGTGCTACCAGTCAATTCTCAATTCTAACATTTGTGATGCTTTTCTTTAATTTTATTTCTCATATCCTGTGTTAGCCAACCTGGTGTGTTACTTGTAGCTGTACTTATCTTTCTATAAATAAAATATATAAACACGATTTAAAGAATGTAAGGTAAGTTGAGCTAAAGTTGGCAAGGTAAGTCCATCTGGTTGTTCTTCCTCAACACAGCAGTTCCAGAATAGAAATGGTTGTGCCTGAACTGTAGAGGTTTTAGAGACAAGAAACTTCTATTAAAATGCAATATGGCTTTTTGTTTTAAAATGATGTATTGCACTTATAATAAAACATAGAAAGAAGTCCAATAAACAAGATATTTTTTAAAAGTTCTCTTCGTTTCATACACACGTATTTAATTTCCACAATCTGTCTAAATACGTAACGTATCATCATTAGTTGTTAACATTCTTTGACGCCACATAAATGACTGAGTTTAATATTTATATGGAAAAAGTTGATAGTCCACAGTGAATTATAGTTTATTTTATTTTTAATTATTGATAAATGAAAGTGTATATTCTGAGAAAAAAACATCTCTAACAGCATCATTGTATACCATAATCTAATGTATTATACTAGTCTGACATCAATAACTAAAACAAAAGGTCCATGTCAAATTTTTATTTTATGGTACTTTTGGGAATCAGCATGAAAATTAACAAAATTTTTTATTTATATGTTTTTATGGTGTAGTGATCACCATAAAAATTATTTTATTTTGGTGCTAATTAATCTTAAATCACCTAGTGAGGTGAAGAGAAACTAAAGCTTGTATCCTAAATTTCCACCCACAACAAACTGGTGTCATTCCATCCACGTAACGAAGGGGTATTATTGATATTTATTTATTTCGCAAAATTATTTGTTAGTGTACATTAGTGTGTTTTGTGTAAAAATTTTGTGTCCATTATAAGTAAATATATGTATATTCCTCACAATGAGAGATACTTTTCTTTACTAAATAAGGTCTAAATTCATTTCATAAAATGAATTTTATTTTCAAACACCATGACAAAAATCGTCTAATATGATTAAAAGTCAAATAACTTTCATTGTGTATCTGATTTGTTACAGTGCAATTTGTTGTGGAGCAATAACAATTAAAAATCTAAATATTATAAGGTTTAGAGATCATAAGGGGACCCTGAAATGTTAGTTTAGTTTTATATGAAGAACGAAAGAAGATAAACATATTATAAAAGAGCACATGATTGACAAAAAAAACTCTCTAATACATGAAAAATATCCGTCTGTTTACCTGTATCATCCTGAATACGTTACATAAATCCTTCTAAAAATTATACTGTTTGAGATATATACAAAATAACTGAAAGAGATTAATGACACTAGTGTATAGCTCTTGTCATATTTACCATAATCCTAATAAGTATCGTTAAATATACTAAAGTAACTGAAAACTGTTGAACAAAAGAGAATTATTGGAATGATGGTGGGATGATATTTATAGGTATAATGAACACTTTAATACTGCATAATCATCACTACTTCTATTACATCAGTCCTTCAGTTATCATTAGTTCAAGTATCTCTGGTTTAGTTGAATATCCAGAGCAGGTGAGAAGAGTGTTGATAAATAAATATATACAACATTTAACAACTGAATAGAAAATTTACATAATAGCCACTCTGGACTATCATGGGTTCATCATAGATTGGGATTTTGAAACATCTCCAGCATAAACATTGTTATGTAGCCACATTTATTGAAATAAATAAATATTGTAAATATTTCTTTGTTAGTTATACGTGTAGTGTCACCTATATGAAACTTCTGTCAGCTCTAGTTTTGAAATCACTGAAGTAATCTGTCGAATGTTTATACATTTATTTTCTAAAAAGCATCAGCCACCTAATTAAACTTGCTTAACGCACATATAGCATAGACACAGAATTTTAAATTTAACACTACCTGACATATATTTAACATATCTAATATATGTGTGTTGATTTTTATACTGCAACAATGTATAAATTAGAGGGACGGCAATGTATCGTTCCAGCCTATGAAACATATATTATTTTTCAGAATATCTCGAACGGTATTTAACGTTCAATCAGTGTACAGACGATTACAATTTGACAGTAATTGTAGGTTCATTCTTGTACATAAAATCAATATTCGACTATCTGTTTCATAAGAGTTAAACACTAAAAATTGTTTTCCATTTTCAGGTTTATCCTACTCTTCTGTCAAACAATGTCTCTTCAATAATATGGAACAACTAATATTATATTTTATTTCCCACGTATATTCTGAAGAGTTATTTTATGTTGTTTACAGATGGAAATTCAACTACCGCCGATTGGCTGTTCCCAGATAATGCTTGTCGGTGAATATAATGTGATGTGTTACTTATATTAATGAATCACTTCGTATGCCCTCATCATATTTTTAGCTTCAACTCAATGACATCATCAGAGACCCTATCGACTAACGATATCACCACTTCTCATCACACAACCTCTGCATTTTTCTTTTCAAAGAGCTCATATTGCCAATACACGTTTTCGTGCACCTGTTTGTCTTTAACAATAAAATATTCGTTACCTCTAACTTAAGTTTTTCTCTTTCACTGACAGCAGAAACTAAAAACATTTTTCATTTCTACTGTTACGTATTATAATTTATCTTGGGCGAGTCATTAATTTGTTATTATAGGTATTCTGATAACAAATATCCTGAAACTGAGTTAAATTTTATTTTAATGTAGAAATAATTAAATTTGAAGATGTAGTAATTAATGAGGTCTGCCAACAATATTAATACACACAGTTTTCTTTCTTAACACATGTATATTTTAATATGTTAGTGATAACATAATTTACAATAATTGTCTTCCCAAACAGTTGTTAGAGATAACGATTTGATAAACAAAAATTTTACAAACTAAGAAAAACAAATGAGTCTTCAATGTGGTGTGAAAATTAATTTCGAGTTGATATCGGTACAGTTCACATAACAGGTAAATATGAACCTCTTTTCTGTTTGCACGTCAGATTTTCACGGCTGAAAGTAGTTAATACTTTAGTAGAAATACTAACGTTTCATGATAATTCGCTGAGTTTAAATAGTTTGTAACTGTTTGAAACATATAAATGTTTCTGGTCAGTATTTGTTGTTTTGCGATAAATAAACTTTATTCATAATTATAGCTTCCGAGGCCTGTAGTATACACACTGTAGCAAATCAATAATATACACGTTGCATTAGATACCACTAAAATATTTGAGAAGAAATTTTCTGGAAATTTCAGCTAATTCTACAATATTGCTATTTACCTACATATATACGTTGTTGATTCTTACACTCGAGAATCTTCTAGAAATTTAGCGAACAGGAGGGAATGTCACAATACACTTTTAACAATGAAGAAATAGAAGAGGCAATATTTGAAGGATTATTATTGTATTGAAAATAAGCTCAGAATCTTTCCTATCAATTTAACCGTGTCCAACTAATTACTTTTAGTTATTTAATATTGGTGTTTTTTATCTAAAACTATAGATAAAACTAAACCAATAACAGATTTTATCTAATTAAATATATTAAATTTTCACAAATCTCACAATTCCTTTATATAAACTATAACATAATTATAGCTTTGAATGGAACTATTGAAATTTTATCGTTTGCATATCTATTTCTTTTACTTTTCTGTTATACATAGATAACTCTTCAGTGTAGTGTTTTTTAGTTGGTTTTTCGAATCAGTTTAAATATCAGATTTAATATTAACATATTTTTACCAACCGGTAGATGGACAATGTACATACGTATATATGTTTTTCTGAGATATAAAATATACACATCGAAAACTCTAATACACACCATAAATATTATTGTTTTCCAATGATATAATATAAACAATATTAGAGCGTGAAGAGAAACTATTACAATATTAAAATGCTTATCGAAGTTTCAGTCTGGAACATCGCACTTGGTACCTGGATATGACAACAACTATACCGTATGTACGTGTAAACTTAGAATCATATTTCATTTTTATAATTTTGTTTCTTTACTAGTTTATGTGTTTTAAATGAGCGTAAAGCTACATCATGATTTGTATCCTAGCCTACAACAGCCATGTTTTTAGTATCAAAAGCCTTTTGTGTTTGCAAAGTTTCAAAACTGGATATTATTGAAATCATGTTTATACTGCTAGTGCATAGTTTACAACCAAAGTGTTATTAAAACCATGTTTGATCTACAAGAATTAAAACAATGTTATTGAAAACATGTCTGATCTATAAACAGTTTAAAAATGAGTATTATTGAAACATACTTGTTTTGAATCGTTCGTGATATAAAACACGATAGAAAGATATTTTGACTGACAAACACAGTACGGTTTCTTAGTTAATACTTCAAAATAAAATAATATTGATAATAATAACATTGTTGGCTAAAACGAGTTAATTAAAATTACAGTTAATGTTCACATAATGTGTGATCGATTATAACCTGAATTACGTCATTTAGTTTTATGAAATACGTTTACGCCCACATTGGTTTGTTTGTCTCATAGCGTCAATTATTCTTCGAATACAACACAATTTATCGATCTAACCCATAACAGAAATATGGCGTAGCTTCAATATCTTCCTCAAAAATGATTCAGTGAAGAAAACTCAGGCGAAGAGCATGGAAACTAACTAAAATTATTGCAGTATATTTAATATCCATCGAAAGTAATATACTTAGCTTCAAGCATCAATGTTAAAACTATATATTGTGAACTACATTACGAGCATTGGTTATCAAAAGCTTTGAAATAATAATAATAAAATAGTGAAAAAGTTATTATGCACAAATAATAGAAACCAAATAATATTAATAACAGCACGAAGTAAATTGTTATGTTGAAATATTAAGAACTAATTCACTTTTCTTAATGTTGTTAAAAGAACACCAACTAAAATTAAAACAGCGCCAAAATACTGTACCAGGCGGCGATGGTATTTAATATGAAAATATCGAACAAAAAGGCTGTAATTATATTGAGAGTCTCAGCAACAGACACTGTTCCAGCATTTTCCACTTGTAAGGCTGTTGTGGTGAAGAGTTGATTGAGCATGATAAAGATGCCAGAACTCACAACAAGAACATTGTTTTACCACAAGATGATATTTGAATTTCTTCGAACAAGAACAATAGAAAAGTTCCCACAACTAGGCTAAAGGCAGACATCATGGCGGCCACAACTTGAGGTGGTGTTTTTTGAAGTTTACGGGCCATTGTATAGCAACAAGCTTTCAATAAACACGCTGAAAATCCAACCGTAATTCCTTTCCACCGATTATCTACGTCATGAATATCTTGAAACGTTCCTACGATAAACGTTGGTTTGATAATCAAAATAATGCCCGTCATCGTCAATATTAAGACGAATATATTGTAAGCCCCACAAGGTTCTCTCAAAACCAAGTAAGCAAGCAAACTAATGAACACTGGAGAAGAGGAATAGATTGTGTAAGCATCCGCAAGAGGGAGCCAATGAAAACAGTATATCATTAGGGCTTTACTATTCCACCAAATATAGCTCTAAAAACAAAATAATTCTTTCTCCTTTTTCTCCGAAGTAATAGGCTTTCGAATAAATAATAAAAACATTATAAATTCCACTCTGGATAATAGCTTGAGTTACCAGAAACTGGGCCGGACTAATTTCTGACACCAGCTTCAAATTCAGGATCGCCAGAGAATACATGAATCCTGATGTCATTCCCAAAAAAATTCCAATTCTAGGAACAGTTTTGAACTTCTTAAAACTGAGTATTTGGTCAGAAGTTTTCATGTCCACAGTTGTATGTCGACAAAGATGCTGCGAATAAAAATATCTTATTAATAATATAAAGCATTAGATTTGTCAAATCTTATTTTAATAAATGTTTCTAAAACTTTAAAATGACTACTTTACAGATTGATCCAAATTTTTTCTATAAACGAGTGTAATATGATCATCAGTTTGATAATATAAGCATATCATGTGTTACATTTCTATACATATATGTGTTTCAAATAATTTTTTTATCCATAGTTTCTAAGCAAGATAAAGGTAACGATAAAAACAGAACTAATAACTTAGCGCACAATTTAACAAAGTTAGTTATTATAAGAGTCTTTTAAGATGAACTTATTGGCATAAGTTAAACACAAGATATTTTAAAATTCAAAAAAGATAAAACGATTTATTCATGAACGATTTTGTTGGTAGTTATTACAAAACATGTTTACAGAGGTTTGTCTAATTTAGGATATTTAACTTACTTCTAAACACATACAACAAGTTAACAATGAAACATGATCTATATAATTATAAAGTGTGATAACATTAGTTTTATAACCTACATTAAGATTGTTGTAAATGGCATTGTAGCTAATGTTGTAAAAACAAACTAAATTTAAAGAAAAATGGAGTGTGTCATTACGTAAGTAGCTTGAACATCCTTCTTTGTTCCTTTGTTTTACAGGGTTTCTTTTTAAATTAAATATTACTAGTTTCAGAGATGGGGAATAATTCTCATTATTTATTTCTCCCGGAACACAATGTTACAATGAAAAGGACACTTGAATAGGTCGAAACTAGTTTCTTAGATATGAAACTTTTGACACTTCGATCCGTTAAGTATTGTTTTATTCATTTATGAGAGATAGGCTGTAGTGAAATTGTTTTTATTTCCCTGTCTTTCTTAACTAAGAAATGAAAAATATAAAATCATATGCACCAGGAGAGTTGAACCTATGAATAAAAATAAAAATATATCAACTAACCTGGTTCAGAGCTGTGTGTCGCACACTTCGGTAGCTTTAAACATAACTCGAATGTAAATGTTGAACTGAGTTTCACCAAACTCGTGCCGTTCAGATGAAGGTTATCATTGTACGTGTATAACTTTGAAATAGCAGTTGAAAACTGCGCAATTCACTGCCATGTTTTAGTGCTGAACGTGACTGTTAATCTAATTAAATGATAACTGTACCTGAAGTTGCAAAAACAGTTTTGTTGTAGGTTGGAAAATGCCAGTAAAAAATGCAACTGTGTGGTTTCTATATTAGTGAGTTAGAATTTAATGGAGAATTGAAATGCATTCATTATTTTAGGTTCTCATAAAATGAGTGTTTGGTACCTACATTGAGTAAACTAAAAAATTGGGGGAAATAAGTTTTTGTAATTCACCAATAGAACACAGCGTGCTATAAACTACGCAGCAAATAATGATCCTATTGTATTTTGTCTTTTTTGCAACCTCTAGATGTGGATTCCTGTACATGTTGAGAGAACTTCCCATAGAAAGTTCTGCTTTCTTCAGTTTACCTCTTCTGGGTTTTCGTGGCGACCCCTGAAGAGAGATGACAGGATCCTGGTGTTTAAGGGGTCCAATCTTACGACATTACTTTGTCCTTGGATTCCTGTAGATGGCTAGCCTTGAGGTTCTCCCCCCACGGTCACTCGGCTGGTCCACTTGGGCTAGGGTCAACCAAGTACCAGTGTTGGATGTTCTCAAAAGGTGTAAACATTGTATATGATGCTGGTGTTTGGGTAGAGTGTTCACGAAACCCTGGCTTTGCTTTTATATCTTTGTTTGGCATTGTAGTGGTTTCCTCGTAGGTCTTCATTGTAGATAAAGTCAGTGGGCATCAAAACATTCTTTTTTTATCATGGATTTCCCAAATTAAAATTTAAATAAAATTGTGATAAAATAGACCATTTGTAAACGACTATATTTTGAAGATTCCAAGCAGCAAACTTCAACTTCTTCAACATCTGTACCTCATTTTCTGATATTACATCCTTTATCAGACAAATCTTTGGGACCGATTTCTCATTTTTTAATTCAGAAAGGACTAGAGGGACTTGCTCGTTCTCCTAAGTCAGTGAAGAAGCTTAGTTCTGGTGACAACTTGGTTGAAACATCCTAAACACAGTGAACTCCACCCACATTCGTTCCACTGCTACAATGAGAGTACAGACGGATGTCTCTGTGCCTCCAAAAGAACCTCAAACCTTTTGACCTCAATGAGTAAGAAAGCTGATGAATCAACGTCAACGCCCACCTCTTTCCTTACCATTAATTCCGATAGATCTTCAGATCCATTTCCTTTGGTTCCGAGTACGGGCATTTTCTCGAGTTCATTTTCTTCTCTGGCACCGATATGCAAAACAATCATTTGTTCACACCCTCAGTCGCTGAAATCTTTTTTCTAACGACATAAAACTACCCAATCGACCCAGGGCACGATCCATGGAGGTCGATAAACCTCCTTGAAGTAAAGAAAGTAAAGAAAAAAGATGTGATCGAAAACAGAAGAGCTCTTCACTCAATTGGCGTACACATAAAGAAAAATGGTCACTTTGATACAGTGAAACTGTCGATGTTCACGTTGTAATCAGGATGACATGAAAGCACTTCTTCTTGACATCCTATATTTTTTCCTCACAGGAAACATTTCTGAAACCTGCTGATACAATTACTTTCTGACTGTTTTCTTTACACAGAAATGGACTAGTTCATGGAGAGGCGGTACTGTTGGTCGATCAGTATGTACCCTCCATACCTTTGCCACTCGACACACCCTTGGTGGCCGTAGTCATCCAAGTTTTCTAGGGTCGTATCATTATTGTTTCTGTATCCTGGAAAGTCCTTTGATCAATCAGACCTTGATGCTCTCGGTGAATAGTTGTCGCCTCTCTTTTTAATCTTGAGAGATTTTAATGGGCAAAATCCCCTCTGGGAAAGTTTCTGATATTCATAGGAGGGGTTGCTCCTTAGCGTGTATATTTTAAAATCACAACCTTTTTATCAGCAGTACTGATTTTTACACTTATCTTCATGCACCTAGTCAGTCTTTTACTGTTATTGATATCTTAGTCTGCTCTCTTTCACTATTCTCCCACTTTTCATGGAGGGTTGACAGTAACACTCAAGACAGTTATCATTTTCCGATCATTTTGAGAGAGACTGGCCGTGCTCGATGCCACCCGACCCTCGTGTCCCGGTGGAAGCTGGATCAAGTCAACTGGCCCTCTTTCACTGCTCTTGCAGAACTTGATCCTACCATCATCTGCAAGCCATTGATAGACGATTGCGTAGACGCAGTGACTGACGATATAATACAAACAGTTTCTCAAGGTATTCCTTTAACCTCGACACGTTTTCCACGATATCCTCGTTCGTCGTGGAATCCTGACTGCCACATGGCACGGAAGGCTTATAAACAGGCCAGGTATATCTTTTGTGGTGGAATACTGTCTGGATTAAATTTACAGCTAGCATCTCGTTTACCACCAGTTGCAAAGTCATATTGGACAAAATTCGAAAGGACAGTGGGCAGTACAATTTTGCCCCCCTTTCGATTTTACTCTCTGATGGTCTAGAAGTAGCTGATGCCCGGAGCATCGTCGATTCTCACAGCGAAAGCTTTTTCTGGGTATCTACCACTTCTGCATCTTCCTCCACCTTCTTAGCTATCAAGAGTCGGACAGAGCTATCACCTTTTCATTTTGTTCTGATCGTCTCTGTAGATATAATCGCCACTTTTCACTGGTGGAACTCAAACTGGTACTTTATTAGTTTAAAAGTACATTGGTCAGACATGATGATATACACTATGAGATACTGCACCATCTCTCTACTGCTTCTCTTGCTATTATTCTTATTGTTTTTAACCGCATCTGGCAGGAGAATGATTTTCATGATACATGGCGCTAGGTCATTTTATTACTTTTGTCTAAACCTGGGAAGGATCTCAAGATTTCTTCAAACTACCGTCCAGTTGCTTTGAGGAGCTGTCTTGGTAAGACCTTATAGAGGATAGTTAACACTCATCTTTTTTGGTTCCTGGAACAAACAACCTCTTCTCGCCCACCCAGTGTGTGTTCCGACGACAGTGCTCCACGACGGACAATTTGATTCGACTTTAGACGTCAATCATAAAAGCCTTTCTCAAACGACAACATCTTGTATCAGTAATTTTTGTCATTGAGAAGGCTTACTACACAACATAGATGTTTGTCATTTTGCGAGTTAAAAGTGGAAAACGTGAAAACAATCTTCTCCAAATAGAACCTTCTATTGGACTTTGACCGTCTTGTTTCCGTAACGATCAGAAAGAGGAAGTTGTCTTAACTAGACAACGCATTGGTCACAGTTTTTAACTCATAGTTCTTTTATCTGGGACTGATACACTAATGTGTATTCTACGTAAACACTCAGGTCACAATGAGCCACATTTTACTGTCGTGCCGTCGTTATGACTCTCAACAACGGCACCATTTTAGACATGTTTCGCCCTGAGGTTTATCCCTGACGCTGGATAATGCAATGTGTACTTAGATAGTTTTGATGTTGCATCAATGTCTACATATATACTTTAGGAAGAGACCATAAAATTGGCGCCATTTTGATTTTAATAATAATGCCATCTTAAAACAACTTCCTCTGAAATTAATGAACATTGGAGTTAATGAGTCCCACTTTCTTCATGATGACAAAGTACATCATAAGATCTATGGTGTCTACATGGATTCTAGCTTATGGACATTTTTGACAATTCCATGTTGTGTTTGTAAAAATACAGTGAAATGAAAACTATTTTCAGCCTTTTTACTCCAAGATATGGTGATAACACGTTTGTTATCTTTGAGAACTCTCATGAAGCTTCGTAATTTCTTTAACATTTCATTAACAAACATATCAGTACAGAGTTTACAGTAGAACATCATTAAGTTTATTTTATAGACACTTTAATGAGTGATAATAATGTTTATAACTTAACGTGAAGAATTTACATAAAACCATAGAGAATATCATATTACATCTTCAATGTAAATAAAACCATAAAGAAAATCATTCTACATCTTCAATGTAAATAAAACCATAGACAATATCATACTATACCTTCAATGTAAATAAAAGCATAGAGCATATCATACCACATCTTCAATGTAAATAAAACCATGGAGCATATAATACTTTAACTTCAATTAATTTGTCTAAAGTCTCTCTGTATTTCCTCAGTCTGCTTCCATATTTTGTGTTACAAACTCCTAAAAATCTATTTTATAAGACAGTCACTAAAGTTTTATTATTGTTAGAAATGCGTTAGAACTTGTTGGATATTGTTACATTTAATACTTTATCAATTAACAATATAAATGGGTTGTATTTCATTGTTCTATTCATTCCTTGAGGAAATTGTTTCAGATTGGGCTCCATATGTCTTTTCTGGAACCTTTTGCCACATATGCTGTTAGTATTTCTTAATTAAATATTTTTCAAGTGGTCTGTTGTACTTTCTAAATTGGCTTTATGAAAGTTAGAGTTAAACTCCAGACAGATTCCCGTTGTCAACTGATTTACTAAAAACTCTGGAGAGAGGTTTTATAACTGATATTTGACCTTATTTGAAACAGAGATAAAACCTCGTGTAATTCTGGTTTTAATACCTTAATATTTTTATAAATCAATAATGGATTAATGTGTACAATAGCAATATCATACGTGACATGCTAAAAATGAAAATCAAATCTAATATTACATTTTCTTTTATCCGAACATGTAATTAAATATCAGACATAATCAAGCATTGAACTATTTCATAAACGTTCTACTCTTCAATACTTGCAATCGTATCTTCGTTATTAATTAACGATGAATATAAAATGTCATATCTCTCGTTGACATTGAGGTTGTTAAATGTGTCTAGGAATCAAGAAATCTCTTTATAAATATTGATTGAGAATATGATTTGACATGATCTCATCAATATTCCTAAACTTAAAGACTGTGTATATCAATGCTGTATATGTAAGATTACTGATAAAAAAGTATTATAATATTTCTTATTAATTATTAATATATTAGAGGTTTTTACCGATGTAGTAGGGAAGTACATTATTTTTTTCTACGTAACTATTTCACGGGATAATTTTTCAAAAGATTTAATGTAACGTTTGGTTCAGATTTCATTAATATACTTATTTTGACTTTCCTTTATTGTTCGTTAAAGGTAATAGTCGATTGGAATAAAGTTAGAGAAAAAAAGATTTTCGCTACAATTTCTCTTTCATAGATTAAAAACCACACTAAAAGTAACGAACTGTGAAAAGCTTTATATAGGAGACACTTGTTTCGACACATTCATGCGTCATTTTTAGTCAGGAAGAAAACAACAACAGAAACACAAACAAAAATATTGGTCATTAAACTAGTTTATCTAATATCAGAGTTCAGACAGTTTGTTCTGTTTACTGTGGTTCTATTTTTCGATATTTGTTACAACGAAATATGTTATTATTAGTAGTATTATCTTTTGTAATGTATCAATTCAGAATATTATTAACAGAATTTTGATAGGGTATTATTGTGATAAAGGTTTAGAGTATAATAAGATACAAACGTTTCAGTTTAAATGACAAAAATTAATTATTAGCTAAGTTTACATATTTTATTGTTACTTTGATTCTACTTATAAATTATGACGACAACCCTGATTATGTATTGGTGAATTTTTTACGGATAACATTTCTCGGGTCCGGCATGGCCAGGTGGTTAAAGTACTCGACTTCGAATCCGAGGGTTGCGGGTTCGAATGCTCGTCGCACCAAACATGCTCGCCTTTTTAGCCGTGTGGACATTATAATGTTACGGTCAATTTCACAATTCGTTTGTAAAAGAGTATCCCAAGAGTTGGCGGTGGGTGGTGATGACTAGTTTCCCTCCCTCTAGTCTTACACTGCTAAATTAGGGACGGCTAACTCAGATAGCCCTTGAGTAGCTTTGTGCGAAATTCAAAAACAAAACAAAACAGTTCTTCTTTTTCATTGTTCGTTGTTTAATTTTAAAACATAAAATTATTACTTTTCTCTGTACTCCACTAGACAAGCTTCCGCATTAAATAAGAGTTGTAACATTTTGTAACTTATTTAAATATCACAGGACTTTCATATGATCAAGTTCGTTAATATTGGGACTTCAAAAACAGAATTTAGAGCTTTGGTTCCTTTTTCTCTTTATGTTTTATTAAACCTTGTAGATCACGTGCTATGGACAAAATTAATGTACTTTTAAAAAGGTTTCAAAATATTTTACGTAATTATCTTTTTATCCAGAACGACATTTTTCAAGGTAAGTAAATCATCTTTAAAAATATATGAAATATGAAGCAGAAAAACTTAATGAAAATAATAAATTCTATGAAAACTGAGTGACAAATACAGTTGATCAAGCTACTTATGTAATGAAACACTCCATCTTTTTTTATAGTTAGTTGATTGTTCCAATATTCAGTAGAATACCGTTTAAAATAATTTTTAACGTGGTTCATATTTACTTTACAATTATGCAAATGATTTTGAAATTTTAACTTGGTATATTGGTTTAGACCTATGTTAAATATCCTAAACTGGGCGAACATCTGTAGATACTTTAGGAATTACGGCCAATAACATTATTAACAGATAAATGCATTTTAACATTTATGAACTTTGTGTATCTTGTGGTGTAAGTTACGTTCATCTAATCAGACTATTACAATATTCTTTAATTTGTACGTAACCATTTTAGTTCTATTTGTATATTTAACTTTATCTTAGTCTAAAATTATTAATTAAAATATAAAACCTTGGTTTAAAACAGGTACCAAGTAATATGTTTATACTATAATAATAAACTTTTTTAAACAAACCAATCATAAATATAAAATGTTATATAATATAATAATCAATTTTAAACTGTTCAGAGATCAGACATGTTTTGAACAACATTGTTCTAATTTTTTAGATCAAGTATGGTTTTAATAACACTCAATTTGCAAACAGTGCACTAGCAGCGTAAACATAATTTCAATAATACCTAATTTCGAAACTTTGGAAAAACAAAAGGCTTTTACTACTAAAAACATGGTTTCAATACCTGTTGTGGGCCTAGTACAAAAATATCATGATGTAGGTGTATGCTCATTTAAAACACAAAAACTAGTAAAGAAACAAAACTGCGAAAATGAAATATGATCCTTGGTTCTGCGGTGTAGTGGTTTTCACATCCGGGTACCAAGTGGAATGTTCCAAGCTGAAACTTCGGTAAGCATTTAAATATTGTAATAGTTTCTCTTCACGCTCTAAATATTGTTCAAATTATATCATTGGAAAACAATAATGTTTATGTTGCGTATAGAGTTTTCGATGTGTATATTTTGTATTTGAGAAAAACATAAAATACATATAGTTCACCTACTGGTTGGTAAAAGTATATTGATATTATATCTGACACTTAAACTGATTCTGAAAACCAATTTAAAAAACACCACAGTGAAGAGTCGTCTATGCATAGTAGAAGGGTAACGGAATTCGAAACCTGTTAAATCGCCATCTATCTTTATTTCAACAACTTATGGTCAAGTTGACAGTTAGCATATGAAGATCCAGGTCATATGAAAAGTGAATTGATGAATATATATGAAGAATAGCAAGGTTTATCCAAAACCTTTAGAACCATGTGTGGGAAATGTTAAATGTCGATTAAACATAGAGTTTAAATAGTTGCCGTTAAGAGGAACTTTACTTTCATATAAAATAAAAAAAATATACTATTTAGGGATAATAAGGGATCTATTGGTACAACTCGACTGTCCCATCTTCTAATCCAACATATTATAAATTTTAAAAAATACATCTTAAATCGAATGTTTCTCTTAATAACATAACAAAGTAGTGAAGATGAAGACGGGTAACAAAACCTTCAACATTTTATTTATAAGTTTTAACGTTTTGGAAAAACTTGTTCCATCATCAGGAATATCTGAAAATTGTGTTAGAAAGGCGATCATTACTAGAATTATAAGGTAACATAATAATTAGTTCATTTAATTATTAGAAAAACTGTTAGTGGATGTATTATATATATATATATAGGAATATATATATATATATATAACTGAATGAATGGCTTGGTTTAAGTAGTGGAATACTAGTTCTGTTAGATATTCCTAAGTGCTCACAAACTCTAGTATTTAAATGGAGATTTGTTTTGTCAATGTACGTAACACTACATGTATATTTATTTATAAATGAGTTATCTAACGAAGATTACAAGCAATTTTCTAAACAACAAATTTCAACCATAAGCCGACGCACACACTATCATCACGAAATTTCTCCATTTTACCTCCCATCCTTTTACGAGCTCTGAAACTCTACTAATAAAAAATATACACCCTTACCCTCATCTACATATACAGACACATTTTCAAAATGTGACAGAAAGGTGAAGATAAGATTTTCCCATAGAGAGATTATTTTGACTATCCGATAATATTCTAAATATTGTTAAATGACTTTAAAAATTTTTCTTTTATGAGATATTCCAAAGACTTTCACACAACTAACAACTAATATAATAAGCCTATAATTATTTACACAACTTCTATTTTCTCCCTCGAAGATAGAAGGGGACATTACCTAATTTCCAATCTGGTGGTGCTTATCCACTTTTCAACGGCTCACCAAAAACGGAGACAAATGGCTCCTATATCCAATCCTTGCTGTTATTTAAAACATTCAGAGAAATATTATCTGGCCCAGCAGCCTAATCATTCTTGAAACTTCCCAAATTTATTTAACAGCTTCAGAATATATGCAGTTATCTTGTTCATACTTGTTTTAATGTATCCATTCTTAAAGATGAGTAATACTCATTAAGCCTTGATTAAATAAAACTAAGGTAGAAGAAGCATTTTATAATCATCAAATATAAGTCTTTCTTAATCATTCCACAAGGAGCAAGTCCCGATTCTCAGATTTTGTTTCGCATAAAAATCCTTACTTTTAATGTTTAAGTGTTTACCAAAATTTTTATACATTCTTTTGGGTGTTCTAATTCCCTGTTTCGCCACATTCCTTAAATCTTTAAGTTTTATATAATATTATATTATATTTATATTTTATATAATATTAGTGAATTGAAACTTTTTAAATTTCTCGTGCTTTTCTTTAATTTTGTTAATTATCTGTCAAAATGAGAAATATACATATATATATTATAGACAAAAAATTTTACCCGAATGACCCTAATGTCCAGTTATAAATAATTTTTCCAAATACATAAATATCAATAACATCCGGGGGTCACTTGGAAGGAATTATCCCAGTTTGTTCTGGGCAGGAATTTAGGTTACAAGCTTTAGTTTCTCTTCACCTCACTGGGTGATTTAAGTTTAATTAGCACCTAAAAATATTTTTTATGATTATTACTATACCATAAGCACATACAAATAAAACTTCTGTTAACCCTTTTACTTGGTAATTAATTTTCAGACTGGTTCGCAAAAGTACCATAAAATAAAAATATGACTTGGACCTTTACTATTAGTTATTGATGTCAGAATTTGTTGACAAGTATAACACGTAAGATTATGATATACAATGATGCTGTTAGGAATGTTTTTCTCAGAATATACACTTTCATTTATCAATAATTAAAAATAAAATAAACTATAATTCACTCTGGACTATTAACGTTTTCCATATAAATATTAAACTCAGTCATTTTTATGGCGTCAAAGAAAGTTAACAGCTCATGATGATACGTTACTTGTTTAGACAGATTGTGGTAATTAAATACGTGTGTTTGAAACGAAGATAACTTTTAAAAAATATCTTGTTTATTGGACTTGTTTCTATGTTTTATTCTAAGTGCAATACATCGTGTTAAAACAAAAAGCCATATCGCATGTTAATAGAAGTTTGTTGTCTTTAAAACCTCTACAGTTCAGGCACAACCATTTCTGTTCTAGAACTGCTATGTTGATAAAGATCAACCAGATACACTTACCTTGCCAACTTTAGCTCAACATGTCTTATATTCTTTAAATCGTGTTTTTATATAATTTATTTATAGAAAGATAAGTACAGCTGCAAGTAACACACCAGGTTGGCTTACACAGGATATAAGAAATAAAATTAAAGAAAAGCATCACAAATTTTAGAATTATGAATTGAGTGGTAGCACGAGACTTTTATAATATTATTGAATACCAGGAATGTTGGTGAAACAGGACATCAGAAAGATGTACGAGAAAACGACTGGCTGAAAGATTGTAATAAAACATGTTATAAACTTTAGAATGTTTTTGGAGAGTATACATATTTTCACTGAGAGAAAATTTCGTGTTCCAAACCTTTAGACATTCTTGTTAAACATTAGTGCTCAGGCAGATTCTGTATATTTGGTGTATCTGTTTGACAAGGAGTTACACAAAAGCTTATAAAAACTATTTTTATAGGTTTGTGGGACAAGTGAACTAAGTGAAGAGAATATTTCAGATATTTTAAAAAATAATATATACTCTTCGATAAAAGAAACGCAAAAGGCAAAATTAGAGACATATTGTTAACAAGGTTATTTCGGGTAGTTCTGTATGACATGTGTGAAACTTTGCACATTCACTGCTGAACATCCAACGTCTGCAAAGGCGATGTCCATGCTCACTAGTTGAAGTTTAACGTCAGTCAACGTCAATAACGAGTATGCCCCCTTGTGAGCATCAATAACTGCTTGTTATCTCCTGCCCATGGAAGCGATGAGATAACGAATCACATCCTGTGGAATGGCTGTCCACTTAGCCTGCAAAGCTGCTGCAAGCTGAGGTAGAGTCTGCGGTTTTTGTTGTCGCCGTCGCAGACGTCGGTCCAACTTGTCCCAAAGATGTTTGATGGGGTTTAAATCTGGTGATCTGGAAGGCCTGGGAAGAACGTAGATGTTGTGGTGTCTCAAGAAGACAGTGGTGAGTCGGGCTGTGTGAAGACGGGCGTTGCCATGTTGAAAAACGTCGTTGACGTTCACCATGATGGTTTGCACATGTGGCCTAAGAATCTCGTCGACGGCTGCGTACGGTCTGTTCGGAAATCCTACGCAGCCCTGGTATGGTTGAAGCAGTAGACGTTGCAGTGGTGGTCCTATCCCGAAGGTAACGTAACTGGATGTAGCGATCTTGTGCGTGCGTGGCCACACGAGGTCTGCCAGATCGTGGACGGTCACGAGTTGATCCATGTTGTTGGTGACGATTCCATAGCCTTGTGATGGTGCTTGAGTGGACATTCACAGCTCTGGCAACATCTGATCAAGATTCGCCTGCTTCCAAGCGACCAATGGCGTTGTTGCGTTCTGCTTCAGTCAGTCTTGGCTTAACTGTATTGCGTGTCGGTGGCTTAACACTGAGCTATGGAAATAGGGAACCCGTCACTTGCAGAACATGCAGATCTCTCAAACAAATTTATTGGACACGAATATGTTTTGGCGAAAATTCGATGTTTTTTCCGTTTTCAAAGTGCACAACTTTGATTGTAATTTTGGTCTGACAATCAATGCCTTAACACGTGTAACATCACATACTCTGAGCTTGTAACGTTATTACATATATTTCTCTTTAAAAAAGAAAAATATCCTTTTCCGTGTCTTGTTTTGAAGAGTATATTTACTTTGTAAAATGTCATTCAAGATATAAAGTTAACTTCATAAAAACGTTTTTAAAAGTACGTTAATTTCTTCTACACCACGTGATCTACCAGGCATAATAAGTTATTATCATAACAAGAAACAAGGACCCAAACTGTTCTATTCTGATTTTAATGCCCCAGTATTAACGGATTTAATATTATCAAAGTTCTGTGCTATCAAAATAAGTTACCAAATATTACAGATGCTTGTCAAATGAATTACAGTAATAATTTTATATGTTTTGAAATTAAATAACAGACAATGAAAAACAAGAAATGCTATCCATAAGTAATTGGCCAATACATATGTAGGGTTGAAAAATCATTGTCCATAATTTGAAACAAACTAAGAATAAAATATTTGAACTTAGCTAATGATTAATTTTTTTGTCCTTTAAACTCAAACGTTTGTATGAACAATACAAACATTTGACAATACGTTATCAAAATATTGTTAATAAAATTATGGATTGATAACCTTATATCACAAAATATAACAATACTGTACTTATAATAATAACATATTATTGTTGTAGCAAATATTGAAAACAGAACAACAGTAAACGGAACAAACTGTCTGAAGTCTGACAAATCTGAAGTTGTCAGTTTGTTCACTTTACTGTGGTTTTTGATTTACGAAAGATAAACTGTAGTGAAATATTTTTCCCTAACCTTACTCTAATCGACATATCCAACACTATTCTGTGTTAATAAAAAAGCAAAATTCATAAACATAACACCTAAGCTGGTTCTGAGCTGAGTGTCACCCTGTATGGTAATGGTAAACGTATGTCGAATGTCAGTAGAAACTGTGCTCTGCCAAACTCTCGTGTTGTTGAGGTGAATATTATTATTGTACGTGCATAACTTAGAAACAGCAGTTACAAACTGTGTAATACAATGTCATATGTTAGTTTGTTTGTTTTCTTGGCGGAACTAATAATCTAATTCACTTATAATAATAATTGAAATAGCACAAAATAGTTGTGCTGTAGGTCGAACACATGCCAGCTAGAAAGATAACTGTGTGGTGCATACATTAGTGACTTAAAACTGACTGGAGAATTGATAAATATTCATTATTTTGATTTTTCACAACGCTTGATGTTGTTAAATTTAGTCGTTTCAATATATAGCGATAAGTAACCTACTATACTCCCTAGCTTGACTCTTTAAAGTAAATGTAACATAATGTATGTTGCAGACAGGTTCATATTGTCAAGTGACGTAGTAGAAACTAAAAAAGGAAAGCTGCATAACTGATTTTTGATATAATTTATACAGAGAAAAAGCCTTGTCCCACCCTAATGTTTATCTATCCAGCTTCTGTGACTCCATCAAAGATTGAGAGTGGTGTTGAGGTAATTCCACCATGTTGAGCTTGAGGGATGCTGAGATTTAACCAGCTGCCCACACAACATCACATTGTGATATAACTACACTCATTTACATATCAGTGTTATCTTCTTCATTGTTTACATTCTGCAACCTATACCAATGATACGTCTAGCTGTACATCATACAAGACTGGAAGAGTGGAGTATCTGTTATGCCTAATGGATATAAACATCATTCAGAGAAACGATGACAGTACAGATATAAATATCCACCTATAATTAACACTAATGTCACTTCAGTGGAAGAAAGCTGATCTATAATAAATATGGTAAGCGTGTTTTGTGGTCACAAAACTTATATTGATCTCGTTATCTCACTTGTTTAATTTTATATTCTTCACTTTTATGCCAAATGTCTCCTTTCACTTTGGGACAGTTTCATCAATCTTAAATGTCAGAATATTTTGTCGCCATCTAGTGGTTTATAAACCATTTCAAATCAGAAATTAATTAATATTAAATATACACATTCTTGTAACTCCATTTTAGTGTTATAAATCATCACAAATACTACTGAATCAGAAACGGCTCATGTAACAAATTAGCTACTTTACTGTTAAACAAAACAGCTTCGAGAACCATATAATTAACGACTACAACGTTAGTGTATCGATATTATTTCGAGGTATAATTCTATTGTTGATTGTGAAGCGAAATGATGTAAATTATATATATTAATAAATCAATAAAATAATATATAGTTTTTAGACACATAACATGACAAATAGATAGCACTACGTTGATCACTTTACCGTACTTCAATGGTTAATTTTGACTTAAAATGCGGATTTTTCAAAGCATCCCACTGATATTTAACTCTGCAAAGACAGTTATATGCAAAGTTTTGTGGAATATTTGTTTATACTGGCACAGAGACATTTCTGAAGTCGTATACGTTAGAAACTAGTCTTCAATACCTGAGGTTGGCACAGCACAAATAGCCCATTTTATAGCGTTCTGCTTAACTAAAAATAAAATTTATTTGATTCATTATTTATCAAAGTTTTCACTGTACCTTTATTATATCGTAATTTGATATTTATTTACTATCTTCTAATTCTGATCACTTCCTTATATCTATCAACCATAATACGTTATACAGATATAAATATAATGTTTATCAAGCCTATTAAAGTAAAATTTATATACGTTAAGAAACATTAATTAAGTGCTTTTTAGAAGATATATAAGCGTGCGACTCGCAATCTGAGGGTCGCGAGTTCGCATCCCCGTCGCTCCAAACATGCTCGCCCCTTCAGCCGTGAGGGATTTATAAAGTAACGGTCAATCCTACTATTCGTTGGTAAAAGAATATCCCAAGAGTTGGCAGTGGGTGGTGATGACTAGCTGCCTTCCCTCTAGTCTTACACTGCTAAATTAGGGACGGCTAGCGCAGATAGCCCTCGAGAAGCTTTGTGCGAAATTCAAAAACAAACAAACAAGATGTATATACATATATATTACACTGATTAAATCAGTGGTTCCAGAACTAGGGCCGATAGTAGTTTAATATAGGTGACACTACATGTAGAACTAACAAAGAAATATTTTTAATATTTATTTATTTCAATAAATGTGGCTACATAACAATGTTTACACTAGAGATTTTTCAAAATTTCAAATTATGATTAACGCAAGATGGTCCAGAGTGGGTATTATTTAAAGTTTCTATTCAGTTGTTTCATGTTGTTTATATTTATTTATCAACATTCTTCTCACCTTCCCTGGATGATCAACTAAACCAGAGGTACTAGAACTATTGTTAACTGAAGTACAGATGTAGTAGATGTAGTTATGTTTAATAAATTTCTCTGTCATTTGGTATAAATGTTTACTCTCATGTAACCGAACTACGTATGGAAAATATTATAGTTTTGGTAAAACTCTAATTTTAACTTATCTTTGAGTTCGATGTTTCACATCTGAATTCGTTGACTTCTACAATACGAAAGATTATGATATAGAAACATGCTGTTAGAAAGGCCTTTCATTAGAATATATGCTTTCATTTCTCAATAATTAAAATCAAAACAACGTAAAATTCACCTTGGTCTATCGATATTCTCTAAATTATATTAGGAAATATATATTGGAAACATTTAAGAACTTAATAAACTCAGTCATTTTTATGACGTCAAAGAAATTAAGAATTGATGACCATCACTACGTGTCTAGCCAAATGGCAGTCATTAAATATGTGTTTTTGAAATTAATCTACCTTATAAAAATATCTCTGTTATTGGACTTGCTTTTTATTTTGTCGTTGTTTTTTATTTTATTTTCAGAGCAGCATTAAATATTAAAAGTCACACTGTTTTCATTCTAATCAAATTGGTCTGCACGATAAGTAGCGTAAAATATAGCCTGGACTTAAATCAGAACTCTCTCACATATTACTGAACAGTAATGCTTACACAATGCCTGAATACTCTCCACGTATATATAAACACACACACTGTTGTCATCTATTGTCTTTCATAGTCCAAGTTTTTGTTGACCTGGAAAGACACAAAGTTGACCTCATTTTATTATTCATTCTGTTTTGTACTGATCTAAACTTTTATAAACTTCTGCTTGCAGTTATCATTATGTTTTGTTTAACTCGTCAATTTTTTCATAGTAGCTAGGTCTCCTACATTTCCTACACTGTTTGTTGTGTCTGTCTTACGCCAGTCTGAGGCCTATATTTCCTACATTGTTTGTTGTATCTGCCTAACGCCAGCTTTAAGCCTATATTTTCTACACTATTGGTTGTGTCTGTCTAACGCCAGTTTTAGGGCTACATTTCCTACACTGTTTGTTGTGTCTGTCTAACGCCAGTTTTAGGGCTACATTTCCTACACTGTTGGTTGTGTCTGTCTAACGCCAGTCTTAGTCCTACATTTCCTACACTGTTGGTTGTGTCTGTCTAACGCCAGTCTTAGGCCTACATTTCCTACACTGTTTGTTGTGTCTGTCTAACGCCAGTCTTAGGCCTACATTTCCTACACTGAAGATGGTTGTGTCTGTCTAACGCCAGTCTGAGACCTATATTTCCTACATTGTTTTTGTATCTGCCTAACGCCAGCCTTAAGCCTATATTTCCTACACTGTTGGTTGTATCTGTCTAACGCCAGTCTTAGTCTTACATTTCCTACACTGTTGGTTGTGTCTGTCTAACGCCAGTCTTAGGCCTACATTTCCTGCACTGTTGGTTGTGTCTGTCTAACGCCAGTCTTAAGCATACATTTCCTACTCTGTTTGTTGTGTCTGTTGGCCAGCGGATAGTACAACTGTGGTCAGCTTGAGTTTAGGAATAAACTTTTCCATCATTTATTTTTTATCACAAACTTGATAGTCAAGAACTGCATTGCCTCACGTCATTGCTAATGTCGCGCGCTTCATCACTGACACAGGCTCTACCTGTGTTACAGGCATTTTGTAACGTCAGTCTGGTTTGGATGTTTATTATCGAGTGTATGTTGTTTTGCAAACGCTTGCAAACATATTTTTATTGTACAACTTCCAAATGCTTAAATATATTTTGTTTTTAATCCCGCAATATGGATAAGTGGATAATTCTAAAACGAAATAATCCAGATGCTGATGAACACTCAGAAAATAAAGACAATATAATTGATTCTAGCATTACTGCTGAAAAGAGAATGTCGCGTGACTGAAGAAACGTGAAACGAGAACTTAATTAAAGTTTAAATTTGAAGTGATTGAAGTGAATAATAAGTCAGTGTATCTTTTGTGTAACAAAATATTTAGAATAATAAATTATACATTCTTAAGCAACACTTTAAGAATTTTCACAACGAATTTAATGTAAAAGTTCCAGTTGATAGCAAAAATCGTATGAATGAAATTAGCCGCCTGAAAGCACAACTTAATGAACAAAATGGACGTCTAAAATATTTTTATCATCGATAGAACTAGTTACGTTAGTTAGCTATAAAATAGCTTGGATTCTAGCTCAAAAAAGAAATCATTTTTTTATGCTGAACTAATAAAAGAAATATTGGTTGTTGTCATTGAAACTATGTTTGAAAATTATGATTCAAAATAAAAAAATGATATTCTTTAAAAGGTAGATAATTTGCTATTAAGTTGAAGAACAATTGTCCATAGAATATTAGAGTTAGAGAGAGATATAGAAAGTCAGTTGCTTGAACAACTAGAAGAATGTTTGTATTTTTCTTAAGCACTAGAAGAGTCAACAGATGTTAGTGACACTGCACAGTTGATATTTTGAGTTCGACATGTAATTTCAGATCTTCAAGTGACGGAAGAAATGCTTGGCCTTTGTGGATTACGAGATCGAACATATTGAAGAAACATCTTTCAAAAATTATCTTAAATTTCAAATAAATACAATCTAGATTAAAAAAACAAAACTGGTTTCTGTCACAAAATATGGCGCTCTCGCTGTGACTTTGGCGAATTGAGATTTGTTTCTCTTTTGAAGCGGCATTTAACTGAAAATAATGTGAAGTCCACGCTGCCATCTTTCAATTGCATTTTGCATCGGGGAAAGTTATGTGCTCAGATGTCTAAAAGAAATGAATTGAAAAAATTGTCATAAAAATTGTGAATTATATTAGAAGTGGAAGCTCTCTCATCCCTCGACAGTTTGTTAATTAAGTCTTTATAGAAAAGCAGTGACTGTAATTTTGATGATCTTACTGATTTTGCAAATGTGAGATGGTTAAGTAGAGGAAAAGTCTTGGAACGATTTACTTCCTTATTTCCTCAAATAAAAGAGTATTTTGTTGAAAAAGGTAACATTGAAAAGTTCTCTGAAATTGAAACTATTTATGGCAGTGTGATTTGAACTTTCTGTGCGACATGATGGCTCACTTAAATAATTTGAATACGAAGCTTCAGAGAACAGGTCAAATAATAAGCGAACAATCATAGTCTATTTGTAAATTTCAATTAAAGTTAAACCTCCTGGTGGAACAATTACAAAAGAATAATTTGTCACATTTTGCAAAGTTGAAATGTTTTCTAGAAAATAATAAGGAGTATGATTTCTCTGATACTAAAGATTATCTTTATGTAAACTGGATCCAAAATCTGAATTTAAAAAATATGAAAATGTTATTTGAATTTTTGCATGATCCTTCTCGATTTGACTTAGGAAATTTCAGTAAGGAAATTACATCTTTTTTTTATTTCGATAAGTGTGGATTTGAAGACGGGATGTTAACCCTGCAAAGTTTAGAACATATAAAAGTTAAACAAAAATGCTCTATCAGAGATGTGGCTCACTATTCTGTTAAATGAGAGTCTTTCAAATTTAAAGATAGCAATTTCAAAAACATTTTCCATGTTTGGATCCATTTTGGTGTGTAGGTCAACATTTTTTACGCTAGATTCTCTCTAGTCTAGATACAGATCTCTACTTACTGACGTAAATTTAGAGGCAAAGCTAAGATGTTCATTGAGGATAGATATTGAGCCAAATTTCACGAAACTTGTTAAGGAAAACCCCCATCAATTTTAACATTGAAGGGGTTAGTTGAAATTCAATTGTTTTGATTAAACTAAGCTCTTCCTTTTTTGTTTTTTTTAATAGTGTGGCCGACGTTGTTTTTTATTAGCCACAGTTGTGACCACTATAAAAGTACGTTGACCACTCTTGCTCTAAACCCATATAATAAGATGAAATTCTAAAATCATCTAATTAATTATAAAGTTGATAAGAACCACATTCAAAATTATTTTAAACGGTATTCTATTAAATATTGTAAAAACAAAATAACTTTAAAGAAAGATGGAGAGTTTCATTACATAAGTAGTTTAATCAACTATATTTGTCACTAAGTTTTTACAGGATTTCTCCTTTAAATTGAATTTTACTGGTTACGGAGATGATGAATAACTCCCTAACTGAATTAAGTTACGAAGAGAATATTTCAGATATTTTAAACGATAATTTATTTACCTTGAAAAATGTCATTCCGGAAAAAAAACTAGCTTCATAAAATATTTTATCGTTTTTTTAACACTACGGTAGTTTCTTACACCCCACATGGTCTACTAGTCTTCATAACTTATTCTCATAACGAGAAACAAGAACAGAAACTGTCTGTTTTGCTTTTAAGGTCCCAGTATGAACGAACCTACAAATATGAATGTTCTGTGCTATAAAAATAAGTTACCAAATTTTATTATTATTAATTTAACGTATAAACTTGTAACAGTTAAGTGTAATCATTTTTGGATACTTTTCACTACTTGTTTCTTTGTTTCTGAATTTTACACAAAGAAACACAAGGGCTATCTGCTCTAGCCGTCATATCCTTAAAATAAAAGTTCAGTACTTAAATTGCGTCTAAGCTAAGAAAACGTTTTTGGAACACCTACCTTCAATCCACCACTAGAACACAGTACACTAGTAAATACACATAATATAATTATTTATTTTATATTTTGCCTTTATGGCAAAGTCAATAAGGTTATCTACTGTGTCCCTAATTTTCTACTGCAGAACAAAAAGAAAGAAAAATCATAACCCTACCACACACACACTAAAAGATTTACCTTCACTCTTAATACACACTAACAGCTAAACGTTTCGATGAATAGTTTATGGAATCACACAGTATCAATCAATGCTTACGAACTCCGAAACTCAGAGCTCCACCCCAGGATAAACACGACACAAATAATGTCAAACATAAATGTATTTTACCAAAGTTAATAATTCATACGTTCTTTATATCATTAAATTCTTGTTATTTTTTGTAAAAATATTTTAATTTTGTTTTATAAACACATTTAAATTGACAAAGTTTAACTCTTCTTAATATTGACCCAGTCGATTGAAGTAAGGTTTGGGAAAAAAAACAGTTTCAGTACAGTCTATACTTCGTAATTAAAGACCATAGTAAAGGGAACAAACTGTCAAAAGCCTGATATAGCAACTTGTTACGACACATTCGTGCATCCTTTAAGGTCTTACGTTATCTTCTGCCAGAAATAAAACTAAAAGAAAAAACAACAACAACCAAACATATCAATCAATAAACTAGTTTATCTAATATCAGACTTCAGACAGTTTGTTCAGTTCACTGTGGTTTTATTTTTCAATATTTGTTACAATGATAACATGTTCTTCTTCTTATTATTATCTCTTGTGATGTACAGTTATTAACCCAGAATTTTCATAACATACTCTGCTGGTTAGGGTTGAGAGTTGGCGAAGGTACATACGTTTCTGTTTAAACGAGAAAATTCATTATTAGCTAAATTTACAGATCGGAATTAATTGTTTGTTTCAAATTGAAAACCCTGCAGATGGCGAGTTGTTTACGGACAGCATTTCTTGTTTTTTCATTGTCCGTTCTTTAATTTCAAAACATATAAAATTATTACTTTTCTCTGTAAATCACTTCACAAGCTTCTGCGTTAAATAATTATCATAATATTTGGTAACTTATTTTGATAGCACAGAACTTTGATAATATTAAATTTGTTAATACTAAGACTTTAAAAGCAGAATAGAGAGGTTTGGTTCTTGTTTCTCGATATCATAATAACTTATTGAACCTGGTAGATTACGTGGTGCAGAAGTAATTAATGTAGTTTTAAAAACCTTTACAAATATTTTATGAAGTTAGTTTTTTATCCGAAATAACATTTTTCAAAGTAAACACAAGTAAAGAAGTCATCGTTTAAAATATCTGAAATATTCTTCTCATAATTTAGTTCAGATAGAGAGTTATTCACCATCTCTGTAACCAGTAAAACTTAATTGAAAAGAGAAATCCTGTTAAACCTGAGTGACAAATACAGTTTATCAAGCTTCTTACGAAATGAAACACTCCATCTTTCTTTATAGCTAGTATATTTTTCAAATATTCAATAAAATACCGTTTAAAATAACTTTCAACGTGGTTCATATCAACTTTATAACTATGCAAATGGAATTTTAACTTGGTGTATTGGTTTAGAACTATGTTAAATATCATAAAATGAACAAATATCTGAAGATATTTTAAGAATTATGTCCAAGAACATTATTAATGGATAAATGCATTTTAACATTTACGAACTTGTGATTTAAGTTACGTTAATCTAATCAAACTATTATAATAATCATTAATTTGTACGTAACCTTTTTAGTTCTATTTGTATATTTAACATTATCTTGGTCGGAAATTATTATTTAAAATACAAAATCGTGGTTTAAAACATATGTACAGATGTAGCAAGAGATATTTTATATGAAAATAATAAACGGACAAAACAGACCGATCATCAATAACACGATTTATATACGACATGTTTTTCTATTACAAACATTGAAGACCGTATTATGTTTGTCCTTAGAAAGTAGTTAGGATGAGACCGTGAATAAGTCGTTTTCAATTCTTCAGAAATATATACTAATAACAAAATCTGAGAAGTGTAGTGCTTTATTGTATTAATACGATATATTAAGAAATAAGTTAATACAAATAAACACAAATTAATAGTTTAATTTTTATACGCATCATCTTTCTCGACAAACAACTGTGGACATGAAAACTTCTGACCAGACATTCAGTTTCAAGAAGTTCAAGACTGTTCCTGGAATTGAAATTATTTTGGGAATGACATAAGAATTCATGTATTCTCTGGCGATCCTGAATTTGAAGCTGGTGTCAGAAATTAGTTCGGCCCAGGTTCTGGTAACTCAAGCTCTTATCCAGTGGAAAATTTATAATGTTTTTATTATTTATTTGAAAGCCAATTACATCGGAGAAGAAGTAGAAAGAATTATTTTATTTTTTAGAGCTATATTTGGTGGAATAGTAAAAGCACTAATGATATACTGTTTTCATTGGCTCCCTCTTGTGGATGTTTCCACAATCTATTTATCTTCTCCAGTGTTCATTAGTTTTCTTTGTTTACTTGGTTTTGATAGAACGTTGTGGGGCTAACAATGTATTCGTCTTAATGCTGACGATGACGGGCATTATTTTAGTTATCAAACCAAAGTTTATTGTACGAACGTTTCAAGATATTCATGACGTAGGTAATCGGTGGAAAGGAATTATTTTTTGATTTTCTCGTGTCTATTGAAAGCTTGTTGCTATACAATGACAGGCCTGGCATGGCCACGCGCGTAAGGCGTGCGACTCGTAAATTAGGGACGCCTAGCACAAATAGTCCTCGAGTAGCTTTGTGCAAATTTCCCAAACAAACAAACAAACAAAGCTTTAAAATGGCCCGTAAACTTCATAAAACACCACCTCAAGTTGTGGTTGCCATTATGTCTACATTTAGCTTTGTTGCGGGAACTTTTCTGTTGTTCTTGTTCGAAAAAATTCAAATATCATCTTGTGGTAAAAACAGTGTTCTTGTTGTGAGTTCTGGAATTTGTATGACACTGTATGAACTCCTCACCACAATAACCTTACAAGTGGAAAATGCTGGACCAGTGTCTGTTGCTCAAACTCTAAATATAATTACAGCCTTTTTGCTCGATATTTTTATATTAAATACCATCGCCACCTGGTGTAGCATTTTTGGCTCTGTTTTAATTTTTGTTGGGGTTCTTTTAACAACATTAAGGAAAGTGAATTAGTTCTTAATATTTTCACATAACAATTTACTTCGTGCTGTTATTAATATTATTTGGTTTCTATTATTTTTTGCATAATAGCTTTTTCACTGTTTTATCATTACTATTTCAAAGCTTTTGATAACCGATGCTCGTAATGTAGTGAACAATAAATAGTTTTAACATTGATGCTTGAAGTTAAGTCTATAACTTTCGATAGTTAATAATTATACCACTGATGATACTGGGTAGGAGCTTGAGTTCTACTACTAGTTTTCCAATGATGGTGACATAGATATCCACGTGATGAGTTTGTTGTTTCACCTTGATGAACGTGGTTAATGGAGATCTGTTTCTGACCTCAATATAAATAATATAATTCTCGATGTTAAGTATGACAGATGTTGATTCATCAGTATTATAGATTTCTTTTAGAATCTTAAACACATCAGTCAGATCTCCTCTAGTTTTTATTTTTATCAATTTTGAGATCATAATCCCTCCTCATATGACAACCCTTCCATCCGAGGTATCATTTTACTTACCATCCTCTGAATATGTTCCAGCATTTTAATGTCCTTCCTATGGTAAGTAGCCTGAGACTAAAAACATTTCATCAAATTTGACCTAATCAGTGACCTCTACGGTCTAAATCCTATTTGTGTTATCACCACCAAAAGCACACTGCTTTAATGACTTCAGAACTAATCAACGATTACATCAAGGTCACTTCTTTTATGACAATGTTAAGATTATTCTCAAATTATACTTATAATTAAAATTATTATAGGCCCGGCATGGCTGGGTTGTTAAGACGATCGACTCCTAATCTGAGAGTTGCTGTTCGAATCCTTGGCATACCAAACGTTCTCGCCCTTTCAGCTGTGAATGCGTTATAATCTCACGGGCAATCCAATTTATTGGTAAATAACTTGGGTGGTGATGACTCGCTGCCTTCTCTCTTGTTTTACATTGCAAAATTATGAATGGTGAGCGCAGATAGCTCTCTTATAGGTTTGCACAAAATTCAAAAAGGAGGAAACAAATTATTTTTACCTACATGCATAATGTTACTTTTATTATGATTACAATTAATATTCCATTTATTTGCTCATCTCAATAAATGATCTAAACTATTTTTCACACCATCAATATCCTCTTCAAAGATAGCAATACCCAAAACTTTGACATCATTAACAAATTCAGGTAATATTTTTATTTCATCAACATTCCTTCTCGTACCTCATTAAGGTAAATCGAAAACGGGAATGATTCGAAGACTGACATTCATCCAGTTTAACTAAACACCATTCTAATAATACTCTTTCACCCAGACACTCTTCTGACCAATTAGTTTACTTATCCCCCATATCTAACGAAATAATATAAGCCTTTTATGTTTCACTTTGTCAAATGCTTTCTAAAATTCCAGACACAAAATCTACATCCTTAACCTCATCCACCTGAGAAGCAACGTTTAAAAAGAATGTCTGAAAGTTTGCAACACGAGATTTTCTCTCAGTGAAAATATGTATACTCTCCAATAACGTTCTAAAGTTTATAACATGTTTTATTACAATTTTTCAGCCAGTCGTTTCCTGGTACACCTTTCTTATGTCCTATTTGACCAACGTTCCTGGTATTCAATAATATTATAAAAGTCTCGTGCTACCACTCAATTCATAATTCTAATATTTGTGATGCTTTTCTTTAATTTTATTTCTCATACCCTGTGTAAGCCAACCTGGTGTGTTACTTGCAGCTGTACTTATCGTTCTATAAATAAAATATATAAACACGATTTAAAGAATGTAAGGTATGTTGAGCTAAAGTTGGCAAGGTAAGTCCATCTGGTTGCTCTTCCTCAACACAGAAGTTCTAGAATAGAAATGGTTGTGCAAGAACTGTAGAGATTTTAAAGACAACAAACTTCTTTTAACATGCGATATGGCTTTTCGTTTTAACACGTTGTATTGCACTTAGAATGAAACATAGAAAGAAGTCCAATAAACAAGATATATTTAAAAATTTCTCTTCGTTTCAAACACACGTATTTCATTACCACAATCTGTCTAAACACGTAACGTATCATCATCAGCTGTTAACTTTCTTTGATGACTTAAAAATGACTGTGTTTAATAGTTATATGGAAAAAGTTGATAGTCCACAGTAAATTATAGTTTATTTTAACTTTAATTATTGATAAATGAAAGTGTATATTCTGAGAAGAAAACATTTCTAACAGCATCATTGTATATCATAATCTAATGTGATATACTAGTCAACAAATTCTGACATCAATAACTAATACAAAAGGGCCGAATCATATTTTTATTTTATGGTACTTTTGGGAATCAGCCTGAAAATTAACAAAATTCTTTATTTGAATGTTTTTATGGTGCAGTGTTCACCATAAAAATTATTTTATTTAGGTGCTAATTAATCTTAACTCACCTAGTGAGGTGTAGAGAAACTAAAGCTTGTAACCTAAATTTTCACCCACAACGAACTGGTGTCATTCCATCGTGTAAAAAGTTTGTACCTATAATAAATAAATATATGTATATTCCTCACAATGAGAGATAATTTTCTTTACTAAATAAGGTCTAAATTCATTCCATAAAATGAATTTAATTTTCAAACACCATAACAAAAATCGTATAATATGATTAAAAGTCAAATAACTTTAATTGTGTATCTGTTTTGTTACAGTAAAATTTTTTGTGGTTAGCAATAACATTTAAAAATCTAAGTATCATAAGGTTTAGAGAACATAAGTAAACCCTGAAATGTTAGTTTAGTTTTATATGAAGCAAAAAAGAAGATGAACATATTATAAAAGAGCTCATGATTGACAAAAAACTTTTTGATACATGAAAAATATCCGTCTGTTCACCTGAACCATCCTAAATACGTTACATAAATCCTTCTAAAAATTGTACTGTTTGAGATATATACAAAATAACTGAAAGAGGTTAATGACACTAGTGTATAGCTCTAGTCATATTTACCATAATCCTAATAAGTATCGTTAAATATACTAAACTAAGAATTATTGGAAGGATGCTGGGGTGATATTTATAGGTATAATGAACACTTTAATACTGCATAATCATCACTACTTCTATTACATCAGTCCTTCAGTTATCATTAGTTCAAGTACCTCTGGTTTAGTTGAACATCCTGAGCAGGTGAGAAGAGTGTTGATAAATAAATATATACAACATGTAACAACTAAATAGAAAATTTAAATAATAGTCACTCTGGACTATAATGCGTTCATCATAGTTTGGGATTTTGAAAAATCTTTAGCATAAACATTGTTATGTAGCCACATTTATTGAAAGAAAGAAATATTGTAAATATTTCTTTGTTAGTTATACGTGTAGGGTAACCTATATGAAACTTCTGTCAGCTCTAGTTTTGAAATCACTGATGTAATCTGTCGAATGTTTATACATTTATTTTCTAAAAAGCATCAGCCACCTAATTAAACTTGCTTAACGCACATATAGCATAGACACAGAATTTTAAATTTAACTCTATCTAACATATATTTAACATATCTAATATATGTGTGTTCATTTTTATACTGCAACAATGTATAAATTAGAGGGACGGCAATGTATCGTTCCAGCCTATGAAACACATATTATTTTTCAGAATATCTGGAACGGTATTTAACGTTCAATCAGTGTACAGACGATTACAATTCGTCAGTAACTGTAGGTTCATTATTGTACATAAAATCAATATTCGAATATCTGTTTCATAAGAGTTAAACACTAGAAATTGTTTTCCATTTTCAGGTTTATCCTACTCTTCTGTGAAACAATGTCTCTTCAATGATATGGAACAACTAATATTATATTTTATTTCCCACGTAAATTCTGAAGATTTATTTTATGTTGTCTACAGATGGAAATTCAACTACCGCCAATTGGCTGTTCCCAGATGATGCATGTAGGTTATATAATGTGATGTGTTACTTATATTAATGAACCACATTGTATGCGTACATCATATATCTAGCTTCAACTTCAATGACATCATCAGAGATCCTCTCGACTAACGTTATCACCACTTCTTATCACACAACCTCTGCATTTTTCTTTTCAAAGAGCTCATATTGCCAATACACGTTTTCGTGCACCTGTTTGTCTTTAACAATAAAATATTCGTTACCTCTAACTTAAGTTTTTCTTTTTCCCAAACTAAAAACATTTTTCATTTCTACTTTTACGTGTTATAGTTTATCTTGAGCGAGTCTCTAATATATTATTTTAGGTATTCTGATGACAAATATCCTGAAACTAAGTTAAATTTTATTTTAATGTTGAATTTAATTAAATTTGAAGATGTAGTAATTAATGAGGTCTGCCAACAATATTAATACACACAGTTTTCTTTCTTAACACATGTGTATTTTAATATGTTAGTGATAACATAATTTACAATAATTGTCTTCCCAAACAGTTGTTAGAGATAACGATTTGATAAAGAAAAATCTTACAAACTAACAAAAACAAATGAGTCTTCAATGTGGTATGAAAATTAATTTCGAGTTGATATCGGTACACTTTACATAACAGGTAAATATGAATCTCTTTTCTGTTTGCACGTCAGATTTTCACCGCTAAAAGTATCTAACATTTAAGTAGAAATACTAACGTTTCATGATAATTCGCTAAGTTTAAATAGTTTGTAACTGTTTGAAACATATAAATGTTTCTGGTCAGTATTTGTTGTTTTCCGATTAATAAACTTTATTCATAACTATAGCTCCCGAGGCTTGTAGTATACACACTGTAGCAAATCAACAGTATACACGTTGCTTATAAGTTTGAGAGGAAATTTTCTAAAAATTTCAGCTAATTCATCAATATTGCTATTTACCTACATATATACGTTGTTGATTCTTACATTCGAGAAACTTCTACAAATTTAGCGAACAGGAGGGAATGTCACAATACACTATAAACAATGAAGAAATAGAAGAGGCATATTTGAAAGATCATTATTGTATTGAAAATAAGCTCAGAATCTTTCTTATCAATTTAACCGTGTCCAGCTAATTACTTTTAGTTATTTAATATTGGTGTTTTTTTATGTAATAACTATACATAAAACTAAACTAATAACAGATTTTATCCAATTAAATATATTTCATTTTCACATATGTCACAATTCCTTGATATAAACTATAACATAATTAGAACATTGAATGGAACTATTGAAATTTCATCGTTTGCATATCTATTTCCTTTACTTCTCTGTCAAACATAGATAACTCTTCACTGTAGTGTTTTTTAATTGGTTTTCCGAATCAGCTTAAATGTCAGATTTAATATCAACATATCTTTACCAACCGGTAGATGGACAATTTATATATGTTTTTCTGAGATATAAAATATACACATCGAAAACTCTATACACAACATAAATATTATTGTTTTCCAATGATAGAATATAAACAATATTAGAGCGTGAAGAGAAACTATTACAGTATTAAAATTTTTATCGAAGCTCCAGCCTGGAACTTCCCACTTCGTACCTGGATATGATAACAACTGTACCGTATGTAAGTGTAAACTTAGAATCATATTTCATTTTTATAATTTTGTTTCTTTACTAGTTTATGTGTTTTAAATGAGCGTAAAGCTACATCATTGTCTATTTGTATCTTAGCCTACAACAGCCATGTTTTTAGTATCAAAAGTCTTTCGTATTTGCAAAGTTTCAAAACTGGATATTATTGAAGTTATGTTTATACTGCGAGTGAATAGTTTACAACCTGAGTGTTATTAAAACCATGTTTGATCTACAACAATTAAAACAATGTTATTAAAAACATGTCTGATCTATAAACAGTTTAAAAAATGAGTATTATTGAAACATACTTGCTCTGAATCGTCCGTGATATAAAACACGATAGAAAGATATTTTGACTGACAAACACAGTACGGTTTCTTAGTTAATACATTAGAATAAAATAATATTGATAATAATAACATTTTTTTGCTAGAACGAGCTAATTAAAATTACAGTTAATATTTACATAATGTGTGATCGATTATAACCTGAATTACGTCATTTTGTTTTATGAAGTAAGTTTACGCCTACATTAGTTTGTTTGTCTGATAGCGTCAATTATTCTTCGAATACAGCACAATTTATCGATCTAACTGAAATAAGGCGTAACTTCAATATCTTCCACAAAAAGGTTTCAGTAAAGAAAACGCAGGCAAAGAACATGGAAACTGCTGTAAAATTCTTGCAGTATATTTAATATCCATCGAAAATAATATACTTATCTTCAAGCATTAGTGTTAAAACTATTTATTGTGAACGACATTACGAGCAACGGATATCAAAAGCTTTGAAATAATAATAATAAAACAGTGAAAAAGTTTTTATGCAAAAATAATAGAAACCAAATAATATTAATAACAGCACGAAGTAAATTATTATGTTAAAATATTAAGAACTAATTCACTTTCTTTAATGTTGTTAGAAGAACATCAACAAAAATTAAAACAGCTCCAATAATACTGTACCAGGTGGCGATGGTATTTAATATGAAAATATCGAATAAAAAGGCTGTAATTATATTTAGACTTTGAGCAACAGACACTGGTCCAGCATTTTCCACTTGTAAGGCTGTTGTGGTGAGGAGTTGATTGAGCATCATAAAGATGCCAGAACTCACAACAAGAACACTGTTTATGCCACAAGATAATATTTTAATTTCTTCGAAGAAAAACAATAGAAATGTTCCCACAACAAGGCTAAAAATAGACATCATGGCGGACACAACTTGAGGTGGTGATTTTTGAAGTTTACGGGCCATTGTATAGCAACTAGCTTTCAAAAGACACGCAGAAAATCCGACTGTAATTCCTTTCCACCGATTATCTACGTCATGAATATTTTGAAACGTTCCTACGATAAACGTTAGTTTGATAATCAAAATAATGCCCGTCATCGTCAGCATTAAGACGAATACATTGTAAGCCCTACAATGTTCTCTCGAAACCAAGTAAGCAAGCAAACTAATGAACACTGGAGAAGAGGAATAGATTGTGGAAGCATCCGCAAGAGGGAGCCAATGAAAACAGTATATCATTAGGGCTTTTACTATTCCATCAAATAAAGCTCCAAAAAACAAAATAATTCTTTCTCCTTTTTCTCCGAAGTAATTGGCTTTCGAATAAATAATAAAAACATTATAAATTCCCCACTGGATAAGATCTTGAGTAACCAGAAACTGGGCCGGACTAATTTCTGACACCAGCTTTAAATTCAGGATCGCCAGAGAATACATGAATCCTGATGTCATTCCCAAAATAATTCCAATTCCAGGAACAGTCTTGAACTTCTTAAAACTGAATGTGTGGTCAGAAGTTTTCATGTCCACAGTTGTATGTCGACAAAGATGCTGCGAATAAAAGTTAATGAAGTAATTTTTTTCTTGATTATCTCTTAAAACATCTTATTAATACTATAAAGCGTTAGATTTGTCAAATCTTATTTTAATAAATCTTTCTAAAACTTAAAGATGACAACTTTACAGATTGATCCAAATTCCTTTCTATAAACGAGTGTAATATGATCTTCAGTGTGATAATACAAGCATATCATGTATTACATTTCTATACATATATGTGTTTTAAACAATTTTTTATCAATAGTTTCTAACCAAGATCAAGGCAACTATAAAGACAGAACTAAGAACGTAACGTACAATTTAACAAAGTTAATTGTTATAACAGTATTTTCAGATGAACGTAATGGCATAAATTAAACACAAGATATTTTAAAATTCATGAAAGATAAAACGATTTATTCATCAACGATTTTGTTGGCAGTTATTACAAAACACGTTTACAGAGGTTTGTTTACTTTAGGATATTTATCTTAGTTCTAAACCAATATAACAAGTTAACAATGAAACATGATCTACAAAATTATAAAGTGTGATAACATTAGTTTTAAGACCTACAGTGAGATTATTGTAAATGGTATTGTAGCTAATGTTGTAAAAACAAACCAAATTTAAAGAAAAATGGAGTGTGTCATTACGTTACTAGCTTGAACATTTTTCTTTGTTCTTATGTTTTTATAGGGTTTCTCCATTAAATTAAATATTACTGGTTTCAGAGATGAGGTATAACTCTCTAATTGAATTAAATTATGAAGATAATATTTCAAATATTATAAGAGAAATTTATTTATTTTGGAAATTTTCATTCAGTATAAAAACTAATTTCATGAAATATTTATAAAGGTTTTTAAAACCACAATTGTTTCTTAGACACCACATGATTTTCTAGGCTTAATAAGTTTCACCCATAACGTGAAACGAGAACAAAAACTGTCCATTTTGTTTTTAAGGCCCCAACATTAACGAACTTAATAATATGACAGTTTTGTAGAAATAAGTTACCAGATGATTAATTTAATGTAGGAGCTTGTCACGTGAATTCTATGAATATACCACGATGAAGACAAACTTCATGTTCAACAATCACAACTATATACAAACAAATGGTCTAAGCATGGGCAACCCAGTATCACCAGTTCTAACCAATACCTTTATGACACAAGTTGAAACACAAGCAATTAACACAGAATTACATCCACCACTACACCGGTACAGATATATAGATGACACGGTTGCGGGATTTAGATCTACAGAACACACACTTAATTTTTTCAATCACATTAACTCTATACATCCCAACATTAACTTCAGAAGTGAACATAAAGAAAGCAATCAAAGATCATTTCTTAACCTCAAAATTACAAGAACCGACACAGAATTTATAACATAAATCTACCAAACAATATCACTCATACTGGACTATACATTCCTTGGGACCCTGCACATGAAACAAAATAAAAACAAAACTTACTAAGAAACCAAATAAACACAGCCATAAAACTATGCTCACCAGATAAAATTAACGATGAATTAGACAAAATAAAACAATACTTCATCAACATCAATAAGTTTCCTCCACAAACCGTAGAAAACATCATACGAACACACCTAGACAGAAAGCAGAATTAACCAACAAATATAAATATATCTCACGAATTAAAAAATCACGAAACCATATACTGCTGTATACCATATATTCCCGACATCACCAGAAAAATATCCAACATTTGGCAAAAACTAGTTACAAAATATGACGTTCCAGTTAATACCAAATTTATTCAAAAACCAGGCACAAAACTGAGGTATATACTATGTAAAAACTACACTGACAAACACCACACCAACATTATTTATAAAATACAATGTGATAACTGCTACGACTTCTATATTGGAGAAACAAGTGGAAAAATGGAAACCAGATTCAAAGAACCTAAAAAGTCACCTTCACACGTTTTCGAACACTGCAAGTCAAATAAACGCGATATAACCATAGAAAACACTCAAATACTAAATAAAGAAACAAACATAAACAAATGCAAAATCAAAGAACCCTTACTTATGCAACAACTTAAATCCAAAATAAACCAATATAAAAAAACACCTTTATACCTATATTAAAAATAATATAATAAATAATATAAAATTACATATTCAAACATCTAACACCGTCCTCCACATTCCGACACTCAGTCACACAATCCCTTTCAAAATTGTGGTTAACTACCGGTCAGTTACCTCTTTCTTTCTTTGTGAACCTGACGATGACCGAAAAAAGGTTGTTCGCTCCCCTACGTAAAATATTTTCTCAACCCAAACGAGCCATTTTTACATATATATTTTTCTCTACAATTGGGTTTTCTCGACAGTACTGAAAAAAAATTATCGATTGATAACTGTAGATCACAAAAGATAGTAATGAAAGAAAACAACTGACCAACTTCCTAACCGTCTGTGTCTTTAAAGGAATTCCAAGATTAGGGGTAGCGTAGTCCTTTGTTGAACAGTTTTTTTTTTATTTCTCCCGGAACACAATGTTAAAATGAAGAGGACGCGTGAATAGGTAGAAACTAGTTACTTAGATATGAAACTGTTGACACTTCGTTCCGTTCAGTATTGTTTTATACATTTATGACAGATAGGCTGCAGTGAAATCGTTTTCATTTTCCTGTCTTTCTTAACTAAGAAGTAGAAAATATAAATTCATATGGCACCAGGAGAGTTAAACGTATGAATAAAAGTAAAAATATGTCAACTAACCTGGTTCAGAGCTGTGTGTCGCACACTTCGGATGCTTTAAACATAAGTCGAATGTAAATGTTAAACTGAGTTCCACCAAACTCATACTGTTCAGATGAAGGTTATCATTGAAACACCTCTAGCATAAACATTGTTATGTAGCGATATTTATTGAAATAAATAAATATTGAAAATATTTCTTTGTTTGTTATGACAGAAAGTGTTCGTACCCCTGCGTCCCAAGTGGTTTTTTACTCATAACTTAAAAAGTATCATAATTAGGCTAATAGACGTATGGTATATTATAAATATCACACTAACCCACATTAACATAAATTGTTATGTAAATTAAACGACAAATAAACTGTTTATAAACAAATAACCAAAAATCGGAGGAGCAGAAAGTGTTCGTACATTTCACAACCTGTGAGAAAACTGATGTTCCCGTAAATATTATGTTTAGTTTGACGAATTAACTACATTATACTATTTTACAACTAGACACTGGGTTCATAATTGTTGGAATTTAGCCAGCAATAAATGTAATTTCGGCAATTTAGCGCCGTTTCCGTCATTATCTGTTTGGTCATCATGGCGAATAGGAAACAACTCTCCAGTGATTTAATAAACCGAATTATTGTAAAGTACAATAAAGAGCTGAACGGGACTGTTAATCTAAATAAATGATAACTGTACCTGAACTAGCAGAAACAGTTGTGCTGTAGGTCGTAAAATGCCAGTAAGAAATGCATCTGTGTGGTGTTTACATTAGTGAGTTACAATTTAATGGAAAATTGAAATGTATTCATTATTTTGGCTTCTCATAAAATGAGAGTTTAGTACCTAAATTGAGTAACATAAAAAATTGGGGGAATAAGTTTTTCTAATTCACCAATAGAACACAGCGTGCTATAAAATACGCAGCAAATAATGATCCTATTGTATTTTGTCTTTATGGCAACCTTTAGATGTGGATTCCTGTACATGGTGAGGGGAGTTCCCATAGAAAGTTCTGCTTCCTTTAGTTTATCTCCTCTGGGTTTGCGTGGCGACCTCTGAAGAGTGAGGACAAAATCCTGGTGATTGAGGGGTCCAACCCTAAGACACCACTTTTCCCTTGAATTCCTGTAGATTGGCAGCCTTGAGGTGCTCCCCCCACGGTCACTCCTCTGGTCCATTTGGAGCTAGGGTCAACCAAGTACCAGTGTTGGATGTTCTCCACAGCAAATGGTTTATACTTCTTCCTCTCTAAAACCGTTTGCCAACACTTTTGCTGCCAACGGGGTATTCACTTAGATCCTGAACTCCGTATCTGTGAAGTTGTGTTACTCGTGGTCCCTGAGTTCTTAGAGCTTATCTTTGACTGTAAACATAATTTTATACAACATACCAAGCAGCTACGAGTAAAATGTACAAGAGCTCTGAACATCCTTCGTGTTCTCTTATACACGACTTTGGGAGCGGATCGACGTTCTATGCTAAAGATATCTCGTGTTCTTATTTGATCAAAACTAGACTACAAGTCACTGGTTTATGTTTCTGCCAAGACCTCGACTTTGAAGATGCTGGACCCAATTTATCATCAGGGGCATTCCACACTCCCCAGTTCAGAGCTCGTATATAGAGTCTCATGAACTTTCTCTCCGCCTTTGTGATTTGCAACTGTTTTTAGTGTATGCTTCGAAACTTTGTTCCTTACCACAGCAACTCACCTGGGGTTGTGTTTTCCTTCCTCAGTGGGTCATGCTTTTCCAGAACAGACGATCTGCCATTTTGGTCTTCGTATTCAGGCACATTTGGATGAATTAGGTCTATCGTTGGATAACGTTGTTGTATCCACTGCTCAGCCCTTTTCACCATGGCTTCTAACAGTCCCCAAATATGACCTATCTATAAATTATCTGAGAAAAGCAGACACTCTCGACTGGAAATACTGTCTGTTATTTGCTAAACATCTTTCGAACCATCCTTCTCTTCCTCTTTATACAGATGGGTCAAAATCAGGTGACTGTGTGGACTCTGTTGTGGTTCGATAGTTGCATGACCTCTACAACTTCTGTGTTCACTGCTGAACTGTTCGCTATTTCTCTTGCCCTGGAGCACCTAGAAGCTAAGCAGTACTCAAATTGTACTATTTATACTGACTCGCTTAGTTCTCTACTTTTCCTGGAGTCGCTTCACTTTAGTTCATACCTTGTTCTCGCCGATATTTAAAACCGTCTGGCCCATTTCTCTTTAACATCTACTTCTAACCAGTTCTTCTGGATACCAGGCCACGTTAGTATTGGCGGAAAATAGCTTGTCAACACCGCAGCTAAATGAGTTTGCTCTGTCGCTATCAATGCTGTTCCTGTTCCATACATGAACTACGGTCCTGTGTTCAAGCCTCGGCTCCGTGTCAGTTGGAAGTGGAAAACGTGAAAACAATCTTTTCCAGATAAAACCCTGTATTGGACTTTGACCGTCTTGTTTCCGTAACGAACATAAAGAGGAAGTTGTCTGAACTAGATAACGCATTGGTCACAGTTTTTAACTCATAGTTCTTTAATCTGGGACTGATGCACCAATGTGTATTCTATGTAAACACTCAGGTCACAATGAGCCACATTTTACTGTCGTGCCGTCGTTATGACTCTCAACAACGGCACCATTTTAGACATGTTTCGCTCTGAGGTTTATCCCTGACGCTGGATAATGCAATGTGTACTTAGATAGTTTTGATGTTGCATCAATGTCTACATATATATTTTAGGAAGAGACCATAAAATTGGCGCCATTTTGATTTTTAATAATAATGCCATCTTAAAACAACTTTCTCTGAAATTAATGAACATTGGAGTTAAAAAGTCACACTTTCCTCATGATGACAATTTACATAATAAGATCTGTTGTGTCTACATGGGTTCTAGATTATGGACATTCTTGACAATTTCATGTTGTGTTTCTAAAAATACAGTAAATAGAAAACTATTTTCAGCCTCTTTACTGGTGATAACACGTTTGTTATCTTTGAGAACTCTCATGAAGCTTCGTAATTTCTTTAACATTTTAACAACAAACCTATCAGTATAGAGTTTACAGTAGAACATCATAAAGTTTATTTTATAGACACTTTAATGAGTGATAATAATGTTTATAACTTAACGTGAAGAATTTACATAAAACCATAGAGAATATCATACTACATTTTGAATGTAAATAAAACCATAGAAAATATCATACTACATCTTCAATGTAAATAAAACCACAGAGAATATCATACTACATCTTAAATGTAAATAAAATGACAGACAATATCATACTACATCTTCAATGTAAATAGAACCATACAGAATATCATACTACATTTTCAATTAATTTGTCTAAATTCTCACTGTATTTCCTCAGGCTGCTTCTATATTTCGTGTTAGGAATTGCTAAAATTTATTTGATAAGACAGTCACTAACGTTTTATGATTGTTAGAAATATGTTAGAACTTGCTGGATAATGTTACATTTAGTACTTTTAACAATTAACTATATAAATTGGTTGTATTTCATTGTTCTATTCATTCATTGTGGCAATTGTTTCAGATTGGGCTCGATATTTCTTTCCTGGAACCTATTGCCACATATGCTGTTAGTATCTCTAAATTAAATATTTTTCAAGTGGACTGTTATACTCTCTAAATTGGCGTTATGCAAGTGAGAGTCACACAAGTCAAACTCCAGGCATATTCCCGTTTTCAACTGACTTACTAAAAACTCTAAAAAGAGGTTATAACTGATATCTGATCTTATTTGAAACCGAGAAAAAACCTCGTGTAATTCTAGTTTTTATACCTTAATATTTTTATAAATCAACAATGGATTAATGTGTACAATAGTAATATCATACGTGACATGCTAAAAATGAAAATCAAATCTAATATTACATTTTCATTTGTACGAACATGTTGTTAAATATCAGAACTAATCAAGCATTGAACATTATTTCATAAACGTTCTACACTTCAACACTTACAATCGTATTTGTGTTATTACTTAACGATGAATATAAAATGTCATGTCTCTCGTTGACATTTGGTTGTTAAATGTGTGTAGGAATCAGTTCAAGAAATCTATTAATAAATATTGATTAGAATATGATTTGTCATGATCTATTCAATATTCTTAAATTTAAAGACCGCAATCAATGGTGTATAAGTAATATTACTGATAAAAATTATTATAAAATTTCTTATTAATTACTATATTAATATTAATTTTTATCTATTAGAGAATTTTACCTAAGTAGTAGAAAAGTACATTTTTTTTTTTCTTTCTAACTATTTCAAGGGATAATTTTTCACAAGATTTAATGCAACGTCAGGTTCAGATTTCATTAATTTACTTATTTTGACTTTCCTTTATTGTTCGTTAAAGGTAATAGTCGATTGGAATAAAGTTAGAGAAAAAAAGATTTTCACTACAGTTTATCTTTTGTAAATTAAAAACTACACTAAAAGTAACGAACTGTCAAAAACTTTATATCGGAGAAACTTGTTTCGACGCAGTCGTGCGTCATTTTCAGTCAGGAAGAAAACAACAACAGAAACACAAACAAAAATATTGGTCATTATACTAGTTTATCTAATATCAGACTTCAGACAGTTTGTTCTGTTTACTGTGGCTCTATTTTTCGATATTTGTGACAACGATAATATGTTATTATTAATAGTATTATATTTTGTGATGTATCAATTCAGAATTTTATTAACATAATTTTGATAACGTGTTGTTGTGGTAAAGTTTTAGAGTACAATAAGATACAAACGTTTCAGTTTAAATGACAAAAGTAATTATTAGCTAAATTTACATATTTTATTGTTACTTTATTTCAAATTATAGACAATGATAATAACCCTGTATATGTATTGGCGAATTATTTACGGATAACATTTCTCGGGCCCGGGTATGGCCAGGTGGTTAAGGTACTCGACTCGTAATCAGAGGGTTTCGGGTTCGAATCATCGTCGCACCAAACATACTCGCCTTTTCAGCCGTGGGGTGTTATTATGTTACGGTGAATTTCACCATTCATTGGTAAAAGAGTAGCCCAAGAGTTGGCGGTGGGTGGTGATGACTAGCTTCCCTCCCTCTAGTCTTACACTGCTAAATTAGGGACGGCTAGCGCAGATAGCCCTCGAGTAGGTTTACGCTAAATCCAAAAAACAAAACAAAACAGTTCTTGTTTTTCATTGTCCGTTGTTAAATTTCCAAACATATAAAATTATTACTTTTCTCTGTACTCCACTTGACAAGCTTCCACATTAAATAAGAGTTTTAACATTTTGTAACTTATTTAGATATCACAGGATTTCATATGATCAAGTTCGTTAATATTGGGACTTCAAAAACAGAATAGAGAGCTTTGGTTCCTGTTTCTCTGTATGATAATAACCTATTAAACCTGGTAGATCACATGTTGTAGAAGAAATTAATGTACTTTTAAAAACCTTTAAAAATATTTTACGAAATTATCTTTTTATCCAGAATGACATTTTTCAAGGTAAGTAAATCATCTTTTAAAATTTGTGAAATATTAAGCAGCGAAACTTAATTTAAAGGATAAATTTTGTGAAAACTGAGTGACAAATACAGTTGATCAAGCTTCATGCGCAGATAGCCCTCGAGTAGCTTTGCGCGAAATTCAAAACAAATCAAGCTACTTATGTAATGAAACACTCCATCTTTCTTCATAGTTAGTTGATTTTTCCAATATTCAATAGAATACCGTTTAAAATAATTTTTAACGTGGTTTTTTATCAACTTTATAATTATGCAAATGATTTTGAAATTTTATATTGGTATATTGGTTTAGACTTATGTTAAATATCCTAAACTGGACGAACATATGTAGATACTTTAGGAATTACGGCCAATAACATTATTAACAGATAAATGCATTTTAACATTTATGAACTTTGTATATCTTGTGGTGTAAGTTACGTTCATCTAATCAGACTATTACAATAATCATTAATTTGTACGTAACCTTTTCAGTTCTATTTGTATATTTAACTTTATCTTGGTCTGAAATTCTTAATTAAAATATAAAACCTTGGTTTACAACAAATACCAAGTGATATGTTTGTACTATAACATTAAACTTATACAACAGACCAATCACAAATATAAAATGATATTTAATATAATAATCAATTTTAAACTGTTTAGAGATCAGACATGTTTTCAATAACATTGTTTTAATTTCTTAGATCAAATATGGTTTTAATAACACTCATTTTGGAAACAGTGCACTGGCAGCGTAAACATAATTTCAATAATACCCAATTTCGAAACTTTGCAAAAACAAAAGGCTTTTAATACTAAAAACATTGTTTAAATACCTGTTGTGGGCCTAGTACAAAAAAGATCATGATGTAGCTTTATGCTAATTTAAAACACAAATCTAGTAAAAAAACAAAATTGCAAAAATGAAATATGATTCTAGGTTTACCCTTAGATACGGTGTAGTGGTTTTCACATCCGGGTACCAAGTGGAATGTTTTATGCTGAAACTTCGGTAAGAATTTAAATATTGTAATAGTTTCTCTTCACGCTCTAATAATGTTGATATTCTATCATTGGAAAAATTAATATTTATGTTGTGTATAGAGTTATCGATGTGTATATTTTGTGTTTAAAAAAAAACATAAAATATATATAGTTCACCTACTGGTTGGTAAAAGTATATTGATATTATATCTGACACTTAAACTGATTCTGAAAACGAATTTAAAAAACACCACAGTGAAGAGTCGTGTATACATAGTAGAAGGGTAAAGAAATTCAAAACTGTGCCTATGTTAGAGAAACAGTTAAATAAAATATTATGACCTGTAATTTCAGAAAGTGTACGACTGAATGAAGGGCTTGGTTTAAATAGTGAAATACTAGTTCTGTTAGACACTCCTAAGTGCTCACAAACTCTAGTATTTAAATGGAGATTTGTTTTGGCAATGTACGTAACACTACATGTATATTTATTTATAAATGAGCTATCTAACGAAGATTACAAGCAATTTTCTGAACAACAAATTTCAACCATAAGCTAACGCACACACCATCATCACCAAATTTCTCCTTTTTACCTCCCATCCTTTTTCGAGCTCTCAAACTCTACTAATAAAAAAAACAAATATACACCCTTACCCTCATCTACATATACAGACACATTTTCAAAATTTGAGAAAATGGTGAAGGTAAGATTTTCCCATAGAGAGATTATGTTGACTATCCGATAATATTCCAAATATTGTTAAATAACATTAAAAAGTATTTCTTTTATTAGATATTCCAAAGCCTTTCACACAACTAACAACTAATTTAATTGTCCTATAATTGTTTACACAACTTCTATTTTCTCTCTGGAAGACAGAAGCGACGTTACCTAATTTTTATTCTGATGATACTTCTCCACTTTTCAACGGCTTACCAAAAACGGAGGCAAATATCTCACATATCCAATTCTTGGTGTTATTTAAAACACCCAGAGAAATATTATCTGGCTAAGTAGTCTTATCACTCTTTAAACTTCCTAAATTTATTTAACAGCTTCAGAATATATGCAATTATCTTGTTCATTTTTGTTTTAATCTTCATTCTTAAAGATGAGTAAGTAAGATGAGTAAGATGAGTACATGAGTAGCTTTATTTGTTTTCAATTTCGCTACTTGAGGGCTACCTACGCAAGTGGCTTGATTAACTGTATTTGTCACTCAGTTTTCACAGGATTTATCCTTTAAATTAAGTTTTGCTGCTTAATATTTCACATATTTTAAAAGATGATTTACCTACCTTGAAAGATGTCATTCTAGATAAAAAGACAATTTCGTAAAATATTTTGAAAGGTTTTTAAAAAAGAAATGTTATCCGTAAATAATTCGCCAATGCATATACAGGGTTGTTATCATTATCTATAATTTAAAACAAAGTAAGAATAAAATATGTAAACTTAGATAATAATTACTCTTTGTGATTTATACTGAAACGTTTGTATCTTATTATACTCTAAACCTTTACCACAACAAATTTTTTTGATACCAAACATACTCGCTCTTACATCCGTTGGGACATTATAAGTAACGGTCAAATACTGTATGTTGGTAAAAGGGTAACTCAAGAGTTAGCAGTGAGTGGAGATGATTAACTCTCTTCCCTCTAGTCTTACATTGTTAAATTAAGGACGGGTGGCGCCCTCGTGTAGCTTTGCGAGAAATTTCAATTCAAAAACCTTCCAAAGATTGAATCCAACCTTTTTTTTTTTTTCTACTGAACATTTGACTGTGCAAATCGCTGGTATCAAAACCCAATTTTTGACCTCCAGTTTGCCGATATTGTGAGTTTTAGTTTTTTTTGTCATATTTTTAGCTTATTAGAAAATTATAAAATTTTCGTGTTTTAAAAAATTAAGGCCTACACTTTATGTAGTTTTAGAAAAGATGAAAGTTTCTTGATCATTACACATTAAACTTTGTCAATTTAAATGTGTTTAAAAAACAAAATTAAAATATTTTAGCACAAAATAACAAGAATTTAATGATATAATGAACGTATGAATTATTAACTATGTTAATATTCATTTATGTTCAACATTATTTTGTCTTCTTCGTCCTATGGTTGAGCTCCGAGTTTCGGAGTTCGTAAGCATTGATTGAATCTGTGTGACACTATAAACTATACATCGAAACGTTTAGCTGTTAGTGTGTAATAAAAGTGAAAGTAAATCCTTTAGTGTTTTTGTGTAGGGTTATGTTTTTTCTTTCTTTTTATTCTGAAGTTGAAAATTAGGGACACAGTAGATAGCCTTATTGACTTTGTCATATAAACAAACTATAAAAGAAATAATTATATTATGTGTATTTACTAGTATACTGTGTTCTAGTGGTGGATTGAAGGTAGGTGTTCCAAAAACGTTTTCATCCTTTAGACTCAATTAAAGTACTGAATTTTTATTTTAAGGATATGACGACGACATACGCTGTTTTATTCGTTGCAAAAAATAAAAAAAATGAATATTTATCAACTCTGCAGTCAGTTTCAAGTCACTAATGTATGCACCACACAGGTATCTTTCTTTCTGGCACGTGTTCAACCTACAGCACAACTGTTTTGTGTTGTTTCTGTTATTCGTATAAGTTAATTAGATTAATAGTCCCGCCCAGAAAAAACAAAATAAAAAAAAGAATGTGACGTTGTATTACACAGTTTACAACTGCTGTTTCTAAGTTATACACGTACAATAACAATATTCACCTCAGCAACACGAGAGTTAGACAGAGCACAGTTTCTTTTCACAAAATAGTCATAACTTTTCCGTTACCATACACTGCGATATTCAGCTCTGAATCAGGTTAGTTTCGATGTTTGTACATTTTATTCATACTTATATACATTTGACTCTTTTTAATGTGGACGCAATCGATTGAAGTAAAGTTAGGGAAAAAACAGTTTCACTGCAGTCTATATTTCGAAATTAAAGACCATAGTAAAGGGAACAAACTGTCAAAAGCCTGATATAGCAACTTGTTACGACACATTCGTGCATCCTTTAAGGTCTTACGTTATCTCTTGCCAGAAATAAAACTAGAAGAGAGAAACACATCCAAACGTATCAGTCAATAAACTAATTTATCTAATATCAGACTTCAGACAGTTTGTACAGTTCACTGTGGTTGTATTTTTCAATATTTGTTACAATGATAATATGTTCTTCTTATTATTATTATCTCTTGTGATGTACAGTTATTAATCGAGAATATTGATAACATACTCTGTTGGTTAAGGTTGAGAGTTGTCGAAGGTACATACGTTTCTGTTTAAACGAGAAAATTCATTATTAGCTAAATTTACACATCTGAATTATTAGTTTGTTTCAAATTGAAAACCCTGCAGATGGCGAGTTGTTTACGGACAGCATTTCTTGTTTTTCATTGTCCGTTCTTTAATTTCAAAACATATAAAATTATTACTTTTCTCTGTAAATCACTTGACAAGCTTCTGCGTTAAATAATTATCGTAATATTTGGTAACTTAGTTTGATAGCACAGAACTTTGATGATATTAAATTTGTTAATACAAAGACTTTAAAAGCAGAATAGAGAGGTTTGGTTTATTGTTTCTCGATATCATAATAACTTATTGAACCTGGTAGATTACGTGGTGCAGAAGTAATTAATGTAGTTTTAAAAACCTTTACAAATATTTTATGAAGCTAGTGTTTTATCCGGGATAACATTTTCAAAGTAAACACAAGTAAAGAAATCATCGTTTAAAATATCTGAAATATTCTTCTTATAATGTAGTTCAGATAGAGAGTTATTCACCATCTCTGTAACCAGTAAAACTTAATTGAAAAGAGAAATCCTGTTAAACCTGAGTGACAAATACAGTTGATCAAGCTTCTTACGAAATGAA